>NC_089842.1:238181418-238481418 GCF_035609145.1 Eleutherodactylus coqui
AATAAAAGTCACAGTGCAAAGAATGAGCTCTCACACAACCCGATCAACACAAAATGTAAAAAGTTCCATAACCTAATCACAACCAATAATGAGACGAGCAGCGGACCTCACCGTTCTGCTATGTTGTTACAGTGTAGAAAGTCTTTCTGTTCTCTTCCTGTAGTTGCTCATATTATGGGCACTATAGTGTAGCATGCGTGCTGACTTGGTGCTTCGCACTGTTGCCTTGCTGCACTAGAGTCCTGGCTTCAAAATCTGATCAAAGTCAACATCTGCATGGAGTTTGTTCTCTCCCTATTTGTGTGGGCTTCCAAGTGTAACCATACTCTTTCTGAATGTCACAGTGACTCCAGTGCCCCATAACCACATTTTTTTGTGTTTATTGGTTTCATATACAGTAGGTGGTGGTTTTCATCCTGGCCTGGTCTGGGCTCTTTCCCCCTCCGCTGTCACAAACCACTCCTCTTTGCTAATGTTTGACATCTCAGAGTCCTGGTCCGCAGGAGACATGCTGTCAGAAGAAGGAATGGGATGAATGGGCTGGAGGGGAGCATCAACTGGGTCCTTACTAGAGATGAGCGAGCACCCAAATGCTCGGGTCTGCGTTATTCAAGTCGAGTTTTTCTAAAATTCAAGAGCTCTACTCGAGTAGCGAACCCCATTGACTACAATGGGAGACTCAAGCATTTTTGTATGGGGAACGTATGGTCCCAAGCTTTTGTTTTGTTTTTTTCTTGGTTCGTGTGTTTCTCTCTCTCTCCCCCTCTCTCTCCCCCTCTCTCTCCCCCTCTCCCCCTCTCTCTCTCTCTCTCTCTCTCTCTCCCCCTCTATCTCTCCCTCTCCCTCTCCCTCTCTCCCTCTCCCTCTCCCTCTCTCTCTTCCCCTTCCCCTTCCTGCCAGACCAAAAGTTTTCAAATGATGCACGCTGCGTCGCGGCAGGGAGGGGCCAGAACAGGCACGTCACAGCGGGGAGGAGCCAAAAGCTGGGATGGGGTCGAAGGCGATTTGATGCCCGTTCGAGTAGCGAGCACCATCTAGTACGCTAATACTCGAACGAGCATCAAGCTCGCCAGAGTATGTTCGCTCAACTCTAGTCCTTACCTTAGTCCAATGCACCAATTGCAGGGTTCATACTGTTTTTTTTTTAATTTCCGTGGCATGAAACTGACTCCGGCATGAAAGTCTATGTACCGTGTATTAAGTACACGGTATATACACTTTGAAACCGAGTTTTACAAGGGACACTTTAAAAAAATCTGTACTGTTTAAGTGAACTCTTGTTCTTCCAGTAGTTATCCTAAACATTACAGAAGGTATAACAGCACTACAACAGAATTGCATTAAGCGAGTTTGCCAAAAGTTTTTTTTTTTTTTAACCTCACTCTCAGATAGAAAGCAACTTGGAACATTTTGACAAACCAGCTTCTTTGATTCTGTAGATTCCCCAACTGTCCTCCCATCCTTAGCATATGAACTGCAATCAATTAACTTAAATGCAAGTAATCTCTTAGTGATACGGATGAAAAAAGCAACAATTCGACTCTTAGCAAGACTTCAAAAATTAGCAAAATTTCATGACAAAAAACAAAAATCCATGACAGATCTGAAAATTCCATGACATTTCCAGGTATTCCATGAGTTTTATCAAATTCCATTTTTTTTATGACGTGTATGAACCCTGAATTGACTTTTGCAGCATCCCGATTGGTGAATTCCCCATACTTCCCAAAACAAAAAGTGAGATAACCATAGCAGTGCACATTTTTATAGAAGTCCATGCCCCTTCTACACAAAGCCATGCACTCTGTATTCCATAATGGTGCTCTTCAGTAACCGCCTCACAATAATAGTGGCCACCTTAGAGGCCCCAGTAGTAATAGTTGTCCTAGTAGTAATACTGATCCCTATAGTGACCCCAGTAGTAACAGTGATCCATTAGTGGCACCAGTAGAAATAGTGACCCCCATTAGAAGCCGCAATAGTAACAGTGACCCCCAGTAGTAGTTAGAGTCTTAATAGTAACCCCTCATAATGGACCTCTGGCCACCCAACAAGCATTTTACTCATTTGTAGTCAATGCAACCTCAGATCTCTCTGTTGGTGTCTGTATACAGGAACACAGATATCAGGGGCCGCATTGATTACACCTCCGTCAGAGGAGGTGAGGGGGAGCGCTGCATAGTATGAAATCAGCTGCAGATAGGCAGCTGATTTCCACTCAAAATTGTTTTTGGATGCGGAAATGTTGCAGAATTTGCTGCGGAAATTTTGGCTGCAGAAATTCCATAGCACTTCGGCCACATGTAAGCATACCCTAAGTCAGCTTGAAGTATGCTTCCACGTACAGAGTGGCCTCAATAGTGATAGTGTCCCCTATATTGGCTACAGTAGTAATAGTGACCGCCACAGTGGTCCCAGTAGTAATAGTGACTCCCACAGTGTCCCCAGTATTAATAGTAACCCCACAGTGGTCCCAGTAGTAATAGTGATTCTCACAGTGTCCCCAGTATTAATAGTAATCCCCACAGTGGCCTCAGTAGTAATAGTGACCCCTACAATAACTCTAGTAGTAATAGTGATCCCCATAGTAGTCTCAGCAGTAATAGTGAGCCCTACATTAACTCCAGCAGTAACAGTGACCTCAACAGTAGCTTCAGTAGTAATAGTAACACCCACAGTGGCCACAGTAGTAATGCTATTAATACTGGGGCTAATATAGGGGACACTATTACTAATACTGTTCCCTATATTGGCCCAGTATTAACAGTGACCCCACAGTAGCCCCCTGAGACCGATACTTACCTCCTCCTCCTCATCTTCTCAGCGCTGCTGGGGGCAGAAGTGTGTGCACCTGAAGCAGTGCCTCCTCCCTTTTCCTTCCCTCCTGTGAAACCTAGAGGAGAGGTCAGGGGAGGTGGATTCTGGATGCACACACTGCCATGATTACTAGCTGGGAAGCTCCATCACTCTGGCTGGTAATCACTTTATTGGTGACCCTGGACAGACGTCCCAAAAGCGGGACAAATGGCTGTCCTGCTTGGGACCCGGAGGAAAGCGGGACACAGGGTCCCAAAGTGGGACTGTCCCACCTAAATCAGAGCATCTGGTCACATTAAATAGAGCAAAGCCATAACACCCAGACGGGACACCTTACTGCATAAATGCAGTATGCAGAACTCAATGGAGCTCGATATGTTAATCATTAGCAAAGGCACATAGCTTGTGGTAAAGGAGGAGAAGAAGAGAGCCTGGAACAGGCCAAAGAGAAAACCACCCATCAGACTTTTTGAAACTAACCAACATTGTGCTAGTGCCATGTGGAAGCAATGATTGCAGTGTAAGCCTGTGGGCTCCCCAGGATACAGCGAAGTCACAGACAAGAAAAACAACTCTGACACCAGTTCAGGTGCAAACCGAATTTTACTAAAGCCCTGTGGCCCACGTGACCACAAACAATGGGTAACCCAACAAAACTCACATACACTCAGCCAGATGGCTGAGGCCCTTGTGCTGTACAGCGCTGTACTCCCCAAAGGGCGCTACTATAATAGACTATGCTTTTACCTAATGTGCAGGCCTAAATAACCCGGGCCCTTGTTACCTATTAATACCGCTTCTAAGGAACAAAGGAAAGGGAGAGTGATCTGAGTACCGGCGGTACGGCACAACAGCTTACAAATTTACCCACATTGACTCTATCCCCCCAGACCAATACAATATGGAACATGTATAATGAACAGCGGCCATATAGCCAGGTGAATGTTCTCCAGAAGCTTCTTACTGACGGTTGGATGTGGCCAGCCAGCCACTATGCCGATCCCGCTGAAGTGTGGCCTGACACGGTCCATAACCCTACCTAATCTAACTACAGGCCAAAACGCAGTCCCAAGTAACTTTCCGCCAAAATATGATGTCTTGCGTGCACGTAGACCGGTCTGCTGTATAATCAGCCAAAAAGTCTAGACGGATGAGGGCCTCCTCCAGAAAAGTGTGCAGTACCGCAGAGAGCCATTACTCATTTCCTCAGCGGGATCCAGTATTGTACACACAATAACCAGTCTCACTCCGGTTGTTCAGCAACATCCTCGGCAGCAAGTCTTCTCCCATCCAGCGGGCATCTGGTCAAAATCTGAATCCGCTGCAGCTCAAGTCCCTTCAGGATACGACTTCCTTCCCTCTTCCGTAGCTAAACTCAGATTTCTCCCTCGACCAACTGTCCCCTCACAGTGTACGCACACTTTTATTTTTTCTCCTCCCGTGCTCCAATCACAGGCTACCATGATCCTGTCACCTCCCAGCTTGACCAAAATCTTTTCTGTAGAACAGCGACCTCTTGTGGACAAATAATAAACACATAGTGGACTATATACAGTAACAAGAACAATGTACACTAATTGGAGGCTGTCTCACCCTCTCACAGCAGTACTGTGGAATTGCTGTGAAGAGCAGGTGCGGTACAGTTACACCTGTGCATCAATCCTCCATCTTGTGTTTTGGATAATTTACGGCATAGTGTCCAGTGGGTGCATCTCTTAGGCTCGTCATACTCTATAGATTGCTATTGGCCGACAGCTATTTCTTCAGACCCCCTCATACACATGCATGCTCGTCTCAGTCGAGTGCGCATGTGATTTTAATAGGTTAAGCAGAATAAGCCTCTGGTGGCAGCCAATCTCCCAAAACAGCAAAGGATTAGGCATATTAAAACTTCAGCCGTAGAGGCCGAATTTCTTTATTACTTCAGGTAATCTATACTTCTGTATTAAGAAGGTGTGGAGGAAAGTTTAGAAAACTTTGCTTCAATCTAGTCCGGAAAACAGGATGTGGGGTGGTCAGTAATGCAGAACTCAACTGAATCTCTCTTCAAAACAGGACCAGAGTAGTTTCTCTATGTGTCACTATATGGGGGATGTCAAAGGAGGCTTTGAGATTTCATTTTTACTAAAATCTACAGCAGTGTGCAAAAGTGTTAGGCAGATGTGGAAAAAATGCTATAAAGTAAGAATGCTTTCAAAAATAGAAATGATAATAGTTTATATTTGTCAATTAACAAAATGCAAAAGAGAAATCTAAATCACATCAATGTTTGGTGTGACCACCCTATCAAAAGGACATCAATTCTTCTAGGTGCACTTGCACACAGTTTTTAATGAACTCGGTAGGGAGGTTGTTCCAAACATATTGGAGAACTAAGGACAAGTGTGTGTTCGCTTTACAGAGGAGTGCTCTCCACTGTGTCTACTGTCCTAAACATTGCTCATTTCTTTGTGCTTCTTCAAAAAAGCTTGAACAACGCATCTTGCAACCCCAGTCTGCTTTAAAAATTTTGCCTAGGAGAGATGTTGCTTATGCAGTATTAATATCTTGTGACTTGTTGCTGTGCTCAGTCTTACTATGGTGTAAGACCTGTGATATGAAACTGTCTTCCACAACCTCACCTTCCTAACAGTTTGGTTGCTCCTCATTCACAGCTGTTTCAGTTGATAAGACCTCATGTCCAGGGCTGGGTTGAATTCCGACTGCGAAATCTCACAGCAGAATCATACCTGGTGCCCAGGCAATCGCCCCTAGAGACCCATACTCACTTATCCGGATGTCTTGGTCAGTGAGCCGGCATGCATTTGCAGGGCAGGGCATGACACGCCAGCACTAAGCTACGACGCAAATCCCCGTGATACTTTTGCAGCGCTTACAGGATGGACGGCTTCCATTGACTGCAATGGAAACCGTCCGTGTGATTTTCCGCACCAAATAGAAAATGCTGCGATTCTCCCCAGGAAGCAGACAAATCGCAGTTGATTTCCACTCATGGGCAGGGGAGAATCTTTTAACATAGCATGTCTATGGACGGACATTGCTGCGGAATGGGCGGTGGGCGTCTGGCCCGCGAATTTCGTGGCAAAAATTTGTCCGTGGAGCCCAACTGCGTTTAACCCATTCCCGCTGCAGGGCGTAAGTTTACGTCCTGGGAGCGGGGTACTTCCCACAACAGGGCGCAAACTTACGTCCTGGAGATAGCGCGGGATCACATATGATCCAGCGCTATCCCGCAGCGGGAGCCGGCTGTCAGTCACAGCCGGTGTCTCGCTGCAACAGTGGGGGGACATCGGAGATGCGCCCGCCACTGTTAACCCCTTGCCTGCCGCGATCTAAGTAGATCGCGGCAGGGAAAGAGTTCACAGCGGGAGCGCGGCTCCCTCTGTGTCTCCGGCCGGAACTCGCGATGTCATCGCAAGAGCCCGGCCTGTCACCATGGCAACAGGACGCCAGACACTGGCGTCCTGTATTGCCTATGCCTGAGATCGCTGTATGAGCGATAAGGCATGGGAGAGTAGTAGCTCTGCCATGCCTTATGACAGCGATCATCAGGGCAGTGGTTAAAGTCCCTCAGAGGGACACAAACAGTGTAAAAAAAAGAAAGAGTTAAAAAATGAATTAAAAAAATGTAAAAAAAAGAGTAAAAAAAACCATTTTTTATGCTTTTTCTCAGATTAGCATAAAAAAAGGTAAAAAAAAATAAAACCCCACATATTTGGTATTGTCGCGTCCGTAACGATGCATACAATAAGTTGAACATGCTTTTGACTGTGCATGGAAAAAAACGCTAAAAAAAAAGCAAAAAAACTGAGGCAAAATGCTCATTTTTAGCATTTTCCTCACTAAAAACGCAATAAAAGTGATCAAAAAAGTCGTATGTACGCCAAAATGGTACCAATAAAATCTACAGGTCGTCTCGCAAAAAATAAGCCCTCATAGAGCTATGTACATCAAAAAATAAAAAAGTTACAGGACTTTGAATGCAGCAATTTAGAATAGAAAAAAGATTTCCAAAAAAAAGGGTTTTTATTGCAGAAAAGTGGGAAAACCTAAAAAAAATGTTAGAATTTTGGTATCGTTGTAACCGTACCGGTCTGCAGAAAAAATGGAAAGTCTCATTTATGCTGCATGATTAACGGTGTAAAAAAAAAAATTAAAAAATCTATGGCGGAATTGATGCGTTTTCTCTCTCTGATATCATTAAAAAAAAAATAAAAAATTTACAATATAGTCTATGTACCCAAAATTGGCATTGATAAAAACTACAGTTCGCCACGCAAAAAACAAGCCCTCATACAGCCGCGTCGACGGAAAAATAAAAAAGTTATGGCTTTTGATAAACGGAGAAGAAAATCCGCCAAAAATTGTTGCGTCCTTAAGCCCAAAATAGGCCATGTCATGACGGGGTTAAAGCTACGTATGAAAATCAGGATCATTATCATCTTTTTGTACAAATGTATCTAGAAGAATTGATGCTGTTTTCTAGGCCAGTGTGGACACACCAAATATTGATGGGAGTTACATTTCTCTTTTTTTCACTCACTTTGCATTTTGTTAATTGACAAAAATAGACTTCTATTTCTGAAAGGATTCTTACTTTGCGGCATTTTCTCCACACATGCCTAAAACTTTTGCCCAGTACTCTACATTACTGTTTCCCAACTCCAGTCCTCAGGGACCCCCACCAGGTCATGTTTTCAGGATATCCTATAGTAAGAACACCTGTGGCAATGTCTGAGGCATTGATGATAATTACATCACCTGTGCAACACTGAGGGAATCCTGAAAACATGACCCATTGGGCGTCCTCAAAGACTGGAGTTGAGAAAAACTGCTCTAGATCCTGTCCTACGACATTGGTGACCTCTCCTTTGTTTGACCCACAACTCCTCTACCAACCAGCTGATAGGTGCCATGCCACTTATCTGTAGTAATACCCATGTGGCTGTATTTGGTACTGCATACGTCTTTTTTTTTTGTCCTTCTTTGCATCAATGATAATTTTTGTATCTGGTTCCCTGTAGCCAATCAAGAGCCTGTGCCGGTGATCGGCCTGGTGAACCGCTCTGTAGAAATGTCTACTCGCCTACACCTCCCGCTTCCTGTAGAAGAAACTGTGTGGAAATTTACATCTGATAATACTGTATTTAAAGTGGCAGAAATCGGGAATACTTCCCTCCTGACTTACGGTGATAAGTTCAAGGATCGCATTAGAGGTTTCAATAATGGAACAACCATAATCATCAGAAATCTGAGCCTGAGGGATGCTGGGAAATACTGCGCCGAGATCACACTCACCAGCAAGGAGATACTCAGGTTTTCATTTAATCTCATTGTATATGGTAAGTCTATGTGCATCTGGTGGCAGCCATTGTACAACCTAAACCAGAAGCCTGTAACAGTTAGATATTACTATCTCATACGTATTTATCAGTCTCATGAATATAAAGGGTTTTTGATGATCTGTACTCAGGAAGGGTCATCAATAGTTGACCGATGCAGGCCTGCTGCTCAGGATTTCATAGGGAGTGAAGCTGCCTCTGAGACTTCGCGCTCCGACCCTGATGATGATGTCCAGCCCCGTTGCACTGACATCAGGTTGGATACTCAGCTGGTTGCTGGGGATCCTGAGCAGTGGATCCCCAGTGATCAACTATTAATTAGCTCTCCTCAGGAAAATTTGCCAGGAAAGCCCCTTTAATTGGCCTCATATGAATATTAAACCTAATCCCATGATTATTAGCTGGCATTCAAAGAGTACTATAGGTTCAAAAAAATGAAAAATTATACAATCGTCTAATCTACTATCGGAGAGTTAGCTCAGATAGATGCGGGGTTGCAGGGTGAGCAACGGTCAGAGACCACAACAGCAGGTAAAGTCCATATAGGTTTGGCCTGTGTTTATTAGAAAGCACAAAATACAGCCTTAACTTCAGGCATAAACATAAATCCTGCTTATTCAGCACTTACTATACAGAGGTCTTCCCTGTCTACACATACGGCTTGCTGCAGCCGCACAAAAAATCACACCATTCAGTTTCTTCCCTGGGTCAGGGATAGAGCATGAGTATGAGACCAGCAGCTGCCAGCATCTAGCTGCACCCGGCCTCCTACCAGTCTGCATAGCTGCAGACTTTATGGTCTGGGTTAACTACCCAACCTCTACACCTGGAGAGCTTGCCCCCCCCTAATTAGACCTGGAGTGGAAGGGGTGGAATGGACAGCCCCACTACCAAGCCTGCCATCCATTCCAAAAAAAAACAGGCCCAACACATTTTAGAAAAAGCATCTCCAGCAACTATATGCTGGAGATCACATCACCTCACAGTTTTTTTCCCCGTGTTCCACGCACTGAGACATGGACCCCCTTCGTTCTTAACGGACATAATACCTGAACCCAGGTGGAATATAGCGACCGTCCAGAGTTAACCCCTTCAGTGTCTCACACTACTTACTGCATCAGCTCCCCATGATTTTCAAGATCTCTTCATGTTGTCATTTAAGAGGAGTCTTCATTTGTGGGTAAAGTTCTTCCGGGGCATGTGTTGGACACAGAAGCACATTGGCTTATCAAAGTGCAACTATCACAGCTCTGTCTTGTACCACTTGACCACCTGTGTGTCCATCACATGACCAGGTCAGATAGCAATCTTTTAACTCCTTCCTGCTGCAGCTCTTTTTATTTGATATTTTCATTTTCAATTTCCATGCTCACTTAAAAAAAACAAATTAATTAATTTTCCTGTAACATAGCTACATCGTCTGAGCCCAGTTGTGCAAGTTCTGTCTTAGGCCCAGTGTTCGACATTTTTTGAAAATGATCAAGATAAGGGAATTGAGGGGAAACTGATGAAATTTGCTGACAACACAGAGCTAGGAGGAATAGCCAATACCAGAGATCAGAGATAGGATATTAATAAATCAATAGAAGCTTGAACAGTGGGCAATGACAAACAACATCTGGGCAAGAAAAATGAAAAACAGCACATACAGAATGGCAAGAATTGGGCTAAGCAGCAGCAGATGTGAAAAAGACTTGTGTATAGTAGGTTACAGGCTGAACATGAGTCAACAGTGTGATACAAACACAATTAGGAGATGTATTAAGAAAAACATGGAATCCAGATCACATTAAATACTTATCCCCCTCTACTCTTCCTTGGTCAGACCTCATCTGAATTTGTGTCCAGTTCTGGGCTTCCCACTTTAAAAAATACATTTGACAAGCTGGAGGAAATTCAGAGAAGAGCTACAATAATGGTTAAATGATCTGGGAATGTTTAGCTGGCAAAAAAAGAAGGCTGAGGGGAGACTTAATAGCTGTCTACAAATATCTGAAGGGATGTCACAGTCCACAGAGATCAGCACTATTCTCATTTGCATAAGGAGAGAGTAGAGGCAATGGGATGAAACTGAAAGGGAGGAGACACAGATTAGATATTAGGAAAAAACTTTCTGACAGCGAGCGTGATCAATGAGTGGAACAGGTTGCCACGGGACGTTGCAGGTTCTCCTTTAATGGAAGTCTTCAAACAGAGGCTGGATAGACATCTATTTGGGATGATTTAGTGAATCCTGCATTGAGCAGCTGGTTGGACCAAATGACCCTGGAGGTCCCTTCCAACTCTACGAATCAATGTCAGACCGTTTCACAAGATTTGTAACAATGACTGGGAATATGAACTAAATTCAGCGTTTTCTCCAAAAGAAAACTATAACCATGTACAGGCACCCTGTTTTGGGGTGATTGCTCCTCAGCGTGAAGTGAGATTCTGGCTTGTCACATGAGAGGCCTATAACATAGGTTGGGAAGGGTATCTTTTTTCCATGTAGGGAGAGCAGTTAGGAAGAATATTGTTTCTCCTGCAATACCAACCTGGGCCACTGCACTGTGGTCAGCATGATGTGCTTTCTGTGCTTTCCATAGTAACAGTAAAAAGTACCACTTGCAGATCTGTCCTGTCCAAGAATTACAAGGTAAGCAATTTATTTAAATGGGTGCCATGTAGTACTACATTTCTCCAGTAGTGGCCACTGCAGAGAAAATATACGACTGTCGGCGACTTTCCGTAGCAATCAAAGCCAATCAACAGATAGTCAGGGCAGATTCAATTTAACGAGTTGTTATGATTGAATAATCATTGGATTGCAACATTTTCATATCTTTGAAGGAACTAAAGGCTACTCATTTAGTTTTATGGAACTGTGTTGAAATGGAAATACCCTTAAAGTTTATGCAAATTACTATTGTAATATTTTAATCACTAGATAAGGCATTGGAATATTGAACTAAATGTACTTGGGAGAGCTTGGTGCTCTTTGCATCTTCTTCCTAACAGCGCACCATGTGGTCAGGCATGGTACTGTAGGTGAAGCATCTTTATGGTTTTATTGTGTCAAATTCATTTTAGTTTTAATGTTTACATTATTGTATGTAAAGAGACAGAAAAGTAACAGAGTTTATGGTCCTGCCCCAATTTTAATCTACCAAGGCATTTTTATTTCAGAGCCCGTTCCCTCTCCGGCTATACGCAGTGAATGGAAGGGAAGCACTGCAAAGCTATGTAATGTTACTCTCCATTGTTCTGTCCCATCACACACATCAGATGTCTCCTATACTTGGAAATACAGACAGCAGGACTCTGAGTACCAGCTATATAATACTGGAAGCATCATCCAGATATCACTACCTCCGGACCACCAGGACATGGAATTCCTGTGTATAGTCCAGAACCCGGCCGACCAGAAGAACATCTCTGTCCATAGAGAACAATTCTGCGTGGAAACAAATAATGCAGGTGCTAGTATGACACAAAAAAAGAAGTAACATAAGTTGTGTATCCATATACATATGTAAAACATACCTGTCTGCATGTATGCATACACAGCCTCAATGACTCTATCTGTTTCATATTTATCAGCACCCCTCCTGTCCGTGGTATACCGTGTTTCCCTGAAAATAAGACAGTGTCTTATATTAATTTTTGTTCAAAAAGGTTTAACTTTTTACATCTATAGCTGCCTGGACACTATTTAAATTGACTTTTTTAAAATTAACTGTTAGCAGGGCTTAATTTTGGAGTAGGGCTTATATTTCAAACATCCTCAAAAAACCTGAAAAATCCTTATTTTCAGGCTATGTCTTATTTTCAGGGAAACAGGGTAGGTGTGGTTGTGCATTTCAGCTACATTTAAGTGAACATTGATGAGTTGCAATACCAGATGCAGCTATTGGATAGGAGTGGCGCTGTTTATGAGAGAAGAAGGAAGAGCTTTTTCTCTAATCTCTTTTAGGGCTCATTAACATCAGCGTTAAGGGATCTTATTTCCCTGTTCTCTTTGGGGGAGGAGGAAGACGGCAGCCCTTGGCTGAATGGTTCTATCTTATGGCAGAACCAAACGGCACCGAATGGCCCCAATATAATGGGATCCAATCAATTTCCATCCAGTATTTTTAAGAATTCATAGGATGAAATATGCTGCTTGCTGCTTCAACTCGGAGTCCCATTCAACTGCGTCAATTGAAAAATTAATAAGTGATGGCTGTTGAAAAGTGGAGATGAAAATCCTCCAAAAATTGTTTTGTCCTTAGGGCCAAAATAGGCCGTGTCACTAAGGGGTTAAGGATTGTAAAGTATAAATCTGTGTAATACATTGGTCGTTCTAACTCTACCATTCTATGTCTCATTTACATCTAGGATGCTACATGTATGTGAGGTCCGGCCTGACAGCAGCTTACCTGTTCCTATCCGTGTTCTCCATATGTCTGTCCCACTGCTATTAATGCTACACAGGTGACACATTATATGACTACTGGACATTATCAGGATGACGGTGAGGACGATGATCCAAAGAGCGTCAGCAAGAGAATCCTTGTGTTAGGAACCTTTACAGAAGAGCCATCACTAGTCACAGCTGTAGGGCCATTGGTGGTCCTGGAGACCCTTGCATCCAGAGATTGCAACCCCCATCCTACACTTGGTTTAATTTTTTTTGTACCTCAAGTCATAAGGAAAAAACAATATCTTATATACAATATATAAAGTTGTTTAATGATGATGGGAGGCACAAAAAAAAATCCACTTGGAGTGCCATCTAACCTAAGGCCAGTACTGATAGTAATGGTCCCTTTGTGGTCACCTGTGACAACCACTCTTCTTGTAATTGAGTCTGGGAAGTAGTTAACATACAGCAGCCATTTTTAATTTTTATAACAATAGAAATGTGTCACAGGGTCACCAAAATCCATCAGATCTGCTTTATCTTCCCCTCCCCCCTCCCTATGACTCCTTCTAAACTAATATGTCAGAGAGACATCCTGCAAGGGTTTTAATAATCTTAGCATGGATATCACACAACTGAAAGAAGCAGTGCAAAAGCCAAAAACATGGGATGGAGGGAGCCTCTAGGGTCGTCGAATGACTTAACTGCTAAGAACAACAATAGAAAATTGATGACCGGTCATTAGAGATGAGCGAGCGTACTCGGCCATGCCCCTTTTTTGCCCGAGTACCGTGATTTTCGAGTACTTCCGTACTCGGGCGAAAAGATTCGGGGGGCGCCGTGGGTGAGTGGGGGGTTGCAGCAGGGAGTGGGGAGGGAGAGGGAGAGAGAGGGCTCCTCCCTGTTCCCCGCTGCTACCCCCCGCGCCACCACGCCTCCCCCCGACGCCCCCTGAATCTTTTCACCCGAGTACTGAAGAACTCGAAAATCGCGGTGCTCGATAGAGTAATTACTCGAAACGAGTACGTTCGCTCATCTCTACAGGTCCTCAATAGCTTTCATCCCTCTGAGGTCGGTAAAATGAGTACACAGCTTGCTGGGAGGTAAAAAGATGACTGGGGAAGGCAATGGCATACCACCCCGGAAAAACAGTCTGCCTAGAAAACGTCACGATGTGACGTCACCCGAGGAATCAGTCATGACTTGGTGCCAGCACCAGGGGACTTGAACTTACCATCAATAGCTGATCACAAGGGGGCCGCAATGCTGGTCCCCAATTTGAAGGGCCGCTGTTACCATGCATGGAGCAGGAAAAAGATAGCTCTATATCCTGTGCAGTGGTCCAGAGTGGTAATGCAGGCACAGCTCCTTTTCACTTCAATGAACGGGAGCACAATCTACCGAGCTACCTGCTTCCTACACAGTGACCCTGCAAGCAGCTGGATAGTTGGGGCCACGCATTAAACCCTTTTAAGAATGTAAAAGGTATCCCTGAAAACTTCCCAAAGTGAAAAATCAGTTCCTGAAGAGTATTTCAGGTGACTTGCTTCATTTTAGTCAAAAAGAGGCAATACTTTTAGTTTCTTCAACAATATCTGAGATGTGATTTTTTTATTTTTTTTTTAAAGGAGGAGGGGCATGGATAAGAGGGCGAGCTTCTTTATCTTAGGAGAATCTCCTATCACAAACTAACCGCCTCATATGATACAATGGAGGGTATAATCCATCTCTGTAATCAACTGCTTGCGTAATATGGGGAGGCACAAGGCTTTTTAATGTGAAGTTTTATGAAATCAGCAAATCGCCATTGAGGTATATTTTTAGATATTGCATGCATTTATATACTCAGTATTTTCCTTTTTTTATCTTTACCAGAAATATCTATTCCATAATCGGTCAACTCCCACTGTAGATACTGAAGATTCTCAAAGATGTAAAGGACTTTGTTCAATCATGAAGATACTGAACCTTGAACCATCAGTCTCCAGAAACGTTGTGTAAACTACATCTTTTGGGGTCTTCACCTCCTTTTTTGATTTCTGTAACTCAATGGGTAGCTCTTCCTGGTGTGATATCAGAGCTGTACTATATACTCTGAGCTAATTACCACTTTAGCTTGCTGCTCTTCCTCCCCTCTCGCAGCATTCAGTCTCAAATACACACCGAGGGAGAGATGCTGCAGCTGCATCCCCTCCTCGCTCCCTTCTCTTCCTCCACTTTCTTGATTTAATTTTTCAAGAAGGTTCCAGTACATTTATAGGCAATATACAAAACACATTAAGTAAGAGAGGACTACAGTACATTGAAAGGACGGCAACATGTTATTTTTCCCTAGTATCATAAAGTATATTACAAAGTTTCATACATTCACACATCCACTGTGTGGCCACTTTATTATAGACCCTGATTCTCTCTGAAGATTGGAGGTCTGTACATGGACATTAGAGCCATGACCATGGAGTGCAGCATAAAATCACGTAATCAGTTAAAGTGTTAATCCACATTAAATGGGAAAATTCAGCATATCTGAGTGATTTCCAACGAGGCCTGATAATCAGTTCTAAACTAATTGAGGCCAGGTTTTTACTGCCAATCTTGTGGGGTTTTCTGTTTTCTGCAATACAGCTGGCTCCATTGAAAGCAATGGGATGCCAGCGAGCGCGGGATGAATTTTCGGGAAGGGCTTAAAAATATAAGCCCTTACCTGAAAATCATCCTAAAATGTGTAAAAATAAAAAAAATAGAAACGGGCCGGAGCTGTCCAGCGCATTGAATTCTCACGATGAATTTTCGGGAAGCGCTTAAATATATAAGCCCTTCCCTGCAATTCATCCAGAATTGTGTAAAAATAAAAAAATATATACTCACCTGGTCCCGGCAGGCGGAGTTCAGCCGCGTCTGGCCGGCAGTTCTCCTGAACTGCTCTCTGTAGTATTCCGCCTGCTGAATGAGCTGCCTCTGATTTGTCACAGCTGGACCAATCAGAGGCAGCTCTCACTCACACCCATTCATGAATTCATGAATGACAGCTGAGAGCTGCCCCTGATTGGCTCAGCGCTGAGCCAATCAGAGGCAGCACTCACTCACCCATTCATGAATTTACTATTGTGGCTTAATAGTGAGACTTCGGAGCCCGAAATGCAGCCCTGCATGTTGCTCCTCGCCTGCCCTATCCATTTCTGTGTTTTTTACATGACTTTGGTGATTTGCTAAGATTTTCACAAATGAAAACCTTAGCGGAGCACCAGTCATATACAAAAATGCTCGAGTCGCCCATTGACTTCAATGGGGTTCGTTACTCGAAACGAACTCTCGAGCATCACTGAAAGTTCGACTCGAGTAACGAGCACTTGAGCATTTTGGTGCTCGCTCATCTCTAATCACAATCCATATAGTTAGCTGTAGGAGAACTCCAATAATAACCAGTCCCCGACTCCTTTGTATAGTCTGTATCCGCATTCCAATGACAACAATGAGTTTGCGGCGCAAGTGGAGCCATACCTCCTAACATTTGGAAACTTTTGGTTTAGAATTGCCCTGCAAACAAACTTGAAATCCCTCTTTTTATGGAATTTTGCATATACCACAACCCTTTCATTACTAGCTTGTTGCAGTCCCTATCGAATTGGACTGTTGGTGGTTTGGATGAAGCTTTACTATTTGGAAGTGCCTAAAAGGGACATATATGATCATTACATAATTACTTTTTATACAGCTTCTTAAAATACTTTTCAAAGTGCCACCTTGGGTGAATCTCCCCTGTAACGTGGTTGTAGATGATTGGAAAAATATGGCTGCTTTCTTCTAAAAACAGCACCATAGTCATCCTCAGGTTGTATGTGGTATTACAGCTCCCCTTCAGTGAGGCATTAACTTCAATGGAGCTGGACTGCAATATAGACGGTCCATAGGCAGGAATAGAGCTCTTTCTGGAGGAAAGCAGCCAAGTTTTTTAATTATGCACTAGCCCTTTATGGTCAGTGAAATGTGACAGAGCCAATGGAGGATGATGACAGTATTCACCACTGGAGGAGACCCAATCATTATCCTCATTTAATTTATTCTTATTTAAAATGGATTTTAACCTATATTTATACATTTTATGATATTTTGGATGATCTGATGATAATTTGCACTTAAAGTTCTTGTTATTGATGTACAGGTCTAATAAATGCCCCCTCACTGTGTTAAGACTCCGAGGTGATTCCTTTATTATGGACGGCTGTATAATTCTTATAATGTAACAAGCAATAATTGTAAAAGTCACTAATCATGTGACTGCAGAGTTCTCCAGTGAAGTAAAGCCTGCTGGATAGTATGGCGATAGTTTACTCTTCTGAGCTCATATGCGAGAAATGAGAAATCTATCTATCATGGAATCATAGAATGGTAGAGTTAGAAGGGACCTCCAGGGTCATCGGGCCCAACCCCCTGCTCATCTTGTAAGCATTCAATATCATCTTTGACTTTTCTTTTGCTTTTCACATACCCCCCAAATCCTTTTTTTTATTGCTTTTGACCTCTGTTGCAAGCCCCAATTCATTATTAGCTTTAGCTTTTCGGACACTTGCCCTACAGTTTCTGCAGACCCCATTATATTCTTCCTTAGATATTCCTCCTTCTTTCCATTTGATAAACATATTTTTCTTCGTTTTTAACATGTATGCCAGTTCTGTGTTCATCCATCCTGGTTTCTTTAAATGCTCATCTTTCTTCATTTAGGAATTGTTAACGATTGTGCTTTGAGAATCTCATTTCTCAATATTTCCCAACCTTCTTGGGCATTTTTGTCCTTAAGAACATCCAGCCATTGGATTCTTCCTATCCTCCTTCTGAGTTAATTGAAATCTGCCTTTCTGAAATCCAACCTTGAGGTCTGAGTTTTCTCAGGTCTTCCTCCCCTTTTTATCCAAAATTCAAAGATAGCATAATTACTATCTATTATGTACATTCTTTGTTAAAAACAATCCCTCCCATAGAAGAAGTTGTCAGAATGGAAGGAAACTTTCTCTGTGGGATTGTAATGTTGATCTAAGTAAGTGATTATAATATAAGAGCAAACAGACCATTTATTTTGGCGAACCGACCCCTTGTAGGAAGGCTGTAGTACCCTGTTGTACTACCTCTAGCTTGGATACAAGATGTGACACGGGTGGGCATGAAGGCTCTGATACCCTGTTGTACCACCTCTAGCTTGGATACAACATCTGATACGGATGGGCATGGAGGCTTTAGTACCCTGTTGTATCACCTCTTGCTTGGATACAAGATGTGATACGGGTGGCCATGGAGGCTCTATTACCCTGTTGTACCGCCTCTAGCTTGGATACAAGATGTGATACGGGTGGGCATGGAGGCTCTAGTACCTTGTTGTATCACCTCTCGCTTGGATACAAGATGTGACACGGGTGGGCATGGAGGCTCTAGTACCCTGCAGTACCCCCTCTAGCTTGGATACAAGATGTGATACGGGCGAACATGGAGGCATACAGGTTCTGTATGGTATCCTTTGGCATATCACTGCACATTTGCTGTAACTGAGCCTCTATATTGTGCAAACTCGTAGGCTGTCAAAGTTGGCATCCCAGATGGTCCCATACATTGTCTATTGGCAATAAACTTGGTGACCAGGCAGCCACGGAAGTGTGACAATGTTGTGGGGACATTCCTGTGATCCCCTTATGTGTGCCACTGAGCATTATCCAGCTGGAAAATGCCTTTTGGAAGTCTCCATGAGAGGAACATATGTGGCTGCAGGGTGTCCTGAACTTATTGCTGAGCTGTCATTGTCCCTCCTACCACTATTAGGGGTGACTGACTGTCCTATGCAATGGCGTTCCATGCCATCACACTAGCAGTGGGGGTAGTGTGTTGCTCCACAGCCAATGCAGGATTGAGGTGCTCTCCCAGAGTTCTCCAGACACCAACACGGCCATAGTCAGTGCCCAAGCTAAACTTGAATTTGTTGCTGAAGACAACCTGATTCCACTCAATAGCAGTCCAGTTTTATCATTTATGACACCATTGTAAATGGTGGCAATGGTGGGTGCGTGTCAAAGGCAATGCCTGTAATGGGCACTGGCAGACGAGATGTTCTTGAACCAAGTGTCTGGAAGTGGTTCTGGCAGACACAGGGGCCTATAACAATGGTGCCAATATGGAAGTGACTGCAATGCAAGGAGAGACCTCCAGAGTGTGAGGGGGTAGGCAAGAGAAAATTTGTTTTCACCAAAGTTGTTCTTTAATTTTGTCAGTACTAAGCTGTTTTAAGCATCGGTCAAGATCTTTAGGCATGGCACCTATATCACTGGGACCAACACTGGCCATTTTCTATTGTTGTTTCTCATTGACCTTAGCATCCTCAGGTTGACAAGCCATCAATTTTGACAAGCCACGCCCTTTTCTTTTCAATGATGGTTAAATTAGGCATGTTATGGCCAAGGCTTTTCTTGTATATGGAAATCCCATCGTATTTTTATGGCTTCATTTTGAACCAGTTTTTTGGGATTATGGTCCCACCAGTTCTTTGTTGTCAGATGGTAGTCTTTGCTGAAGTTCCAATGAATCATCTTTGCCACCGAATTGTGTCTATGTTTGTATTAACCCTTTCCAATCCACTGTCTGACCTCTGAAGACATTATGATTTAAGGCTGTACAGCTCCGATGTTGGAAGACGTCCGTCGAGGTTCTCTTACTGCATATTGCCAGCCTCTCTGCTGTTGGAGCCTATCCAATATGTCACCTTTTTTTAGTACTGGCTTTAGCCAGCAGATAGCGCTGTTGCATAGCGGCAGAAAAAGAGTAAGCCCCCTAGGAAAAGAGGATACAAATTGGATTGGAAAGGCTTAAATCTGTGCAGTTTTTTTCCCACAGCTGAGTACGTAGTTGATTGTTTCATCAGATTCTTTATAAAGTCAGCATTTTGCATCTATTAATTTTTCCACCCTGGCTTTCATCGCATCAGTCCTAATTTCCTGTTCTTGTGCGGATACAATCAGTCCCTCTGTTTCTTTCTTTTTAATTTCTCATTTTTAACCATAGCAGGTCTTCTCTTTATCCGCTCTACCCTCGATTCTAGAAACTGGCCATGTAATCCTTTACTGTTTTGTCTGCTGTACCTTAAGCAGATTCTGCCTTCTCACTACAATCAGTGTCCATTCTTTAGTATCTTTAGTGCAATCTGCCAGGGCTTGTGTTTCCTCTACCATTTTCTTCAGCATACGTGATGAGCCCATTATGTGACAAAAATCTTAAGTTACAGGTACCTGTGATCGTGGCACAGTCTGTTTATAATTGTTTATGCTGGGCATTTTAGGAGCATGTTGGATTACTTTTAGTGATGATGATCACACATCTCCTGTCACACAGGTGTAATAGAGGAGATAACAGTTCATCCTCCGGACTATATACATATGGCTGCAACTTATGTTGGTGAATATAGAATGTAATGAAAACTAAACTGTCCCCCTAGCAGACAAAATGGTACAGCCTCTAGCTAATGATGTGCTGATGCATCACGAGATAGATGTGAAACTGAAAGTAAGAAATCTCACTCTCAAAATGATGGTTGATAACAATTAGACAGGGAGCTGCACTTCAAGGCAGTGTATGGAATACACAGAGGAGAACTCCAAAGTGTGACAGGCAATCAGGTGAAGGGTCAGAGATGTGTAACCCTGTTTGGGGGAAGGTATGAATAATGACCCTTCCCAACAGTATCTGGCGCTAACCTGTATGGGACAAGGCGACCTGGCACCTTCGCTTAATGGAAGACTAGGTGTAATACTGAGTTTCCTTAATCAGTGCCTCCACCCAGGATAGAGCCTTTAATGAAACAAGGGTCTCTTCCTGGGAATAGCATATACATACACATATAGATAAACATGCATTTGAAATACTACTTGTCTGCAAAGAAAGAATTATAGCAAGATGACGGTAAAGGAATAACACTTTTATCAGATGGAAATCAGAATTACAATAAGTATGCATAGATGGATAGATAGATAGATAGGAGATAGATAGATAGAGAGATAGAGAGATAGATAGGAGATAGATAGATAGAGAGATAGATAGACAGATAGGAGATAGATAGATAGATAGGAGATAGATAGATAGATAGGAGATAGATAGATAGGAGTAAGATAGATAGATAGGAGATAGATAGGAGATAGATAGATAGATAGATAGATAGATAGATAGGAGATAGATAGATAGATAGGAGATAGATAGGAGATAGATAGATAGATAGATAGGAGATAGATAGGAGATAGATAGGAGATAGATAGATAGATAGATAGATAGGAGATAGATAGGAGATAGATAGATAGATAGATAGATAGATAGATAGATAGATAGGAGATAGATAGGAGATAGATAGGAGATAGATAGATAGATAGATAGATAGGAGATAAATAGATAGGAGATAGATAGATAGATAGATAGATAGGAGATAGGAGATAGATAGGAGATAGATAGGAGATACATAGATAGGAGATAGATAGATAGATAGATAGATAGATAGATAGATAGATAGATAGATAGGAGATAGATAGATAGATAGGAGATAGATAGATAGGAGATAGATAGATAGATAGATAGAAGATAGATAGATAGATAGATAGATAGATAGATAGATAGATAGATGATAGATAGATAGATAGGAGATAGATGATAGATAGGAGATAGATAGATAGGAGATAGATAGATAGATAGGAGATAGATAGATAGATAGAAGATAGATAGATGATAGATAGATAGATAGATAGGAGATAGATGATAGATAGATAGATAGATAGATAGATAGATAGGAGATAGATGATAGATAGATAGATAGATAGATAGATAGGAGATAGATAGATAGATAGATAGATAGGAGATAGATAGATAGATAGATAGGAGATAGATAGATAAGAGATAGATAGGAGATAGATAGATAGGAGATAGATAGATAGGAGATAGATAGGAGATAGATAGATAGGAGATAGATAGATAGATAGATAGGAGATAGATAGATAGATAGGAGATAGATAGATAGATAGATAGATAGATAGGAGATAGATAGATAGATAGATAGATAGATAGGAGATAGATAGGAGATAGATAGGAGATAGATAGATAGATAGATAGGAGATAGATAGGAGATAGATAGATAGATAGATAGATAGATAGATAGATAGGAGATAGATAGGAGATAGATAGATAGATAGGAGATAGATAGGAGATAGATAGATAGATAGATATATAGATAGATAGATAGGAGATAGATAGATAGATATATAGATAGATAGATAGGAGATAGATAGATAGATAGATAGATAGATAGATAGGAGATAGATAGATAGATAGATAGATAGATAGATAGGAGATAGATAGATAGATAGATAGGAGATAGATAGATAGGAGATAGATAGGAGATAGATAGATAGGAGATAGATAGGAGATAGATAGGAGATAGGAGATAGATAGATAGGAGATAGATAGATAGATAGATAGATAGATAGATAGATAGGAGATAGATAGATAGGAGATAGATAGATAGATAGATAGATAGATAGATAGATAGATAGGAGATAGATAGATAGATAGATAGGAGATAGATAGGAGATAGATAGATAGATAGGAGATAGATAGATAGATAGATAGATAGATAGGAGATAGATAGGAGATAGATAGATAGATAGATAGATAGGAGATAGATAGGAGATAGATAGATAGATTGATAGATAGATAGGAGATAGATAGATTGATAGATAGATAGATAGGAGATAGATAGATAGATAGATAGATAGGAGATAGATAGATAGATAGATAGATAGATAGGAGATAGATAGATAGATAGGAGATAGATAGATAGGAGATAGATAGATAGATAGATAGATAGGAGATAGATAGATAGGAGATAGATAGATAGATAGATAGGAGATAGATAGATAGATAGGAGATAGATAGATAGATGGATAGATAGGAGATAGATAGATAGATAGATAGATAGGAGATTAGGAGATAGGAGATAGATAGGAGATAGATAGATAGATAGATAGGAGATAGATAGATAGATAGATAGATAGATAGATAGATAGGAGATAGATAGATAGATAGATAGATAGATAGGAGATAAATAGATAGATAGATAGGAGATAGATAGATAGATAGGAGATAGATAGGAGATAGATAGGAGATAGATAGATAGATAGGATATAGATAGATAGGAGATAGATAGATAGGAGATAGATAGATAGGAGATAGATAGATAGATAGATAGATAGGCGATAGATAGATAGATAGGCGATAGATAGATAGGAGATAGATAGGCGATAGATAGATAGGAGATAGATAGATAGATAGATAGATAGATAGATAGATAGATAGATAGATAGATAGATAGATAGATTGGAGATAGAGAGATAGATAGAGAGATAGATAGAGAGATAGATAGAGAGATAGATAGAGAGATAGATAGAGAGATAGATAGAGAGATAGATAGAGAGATAGATATATAGGAGATAGATAGATAGATAGGAGATAGATAGATAGATAGATAGGCGATAGATAGATAGATAGGCGATAGATAGATAGGAGATAGATAGGCGATAGATAGATAGGAGATAGATAGATAGATAGATAGATAGATAGATAGATAGATTGGAGATAGAGAGATAGATAGAGAGATAGATAGAGAGATAGATAGAGAGATAGATAGAGAGATAGATAGAGAGATAGATAGAGAGATAGATATATAGGAGATAGATAGATAGATAGGAGATAGATAGATAGATAGATAGGAAATAGATAGATAGATAGGAAATAGATAGATAGATAGGAGATAGATAGATAGATAGATAGATAGATAGATAGATAGATAGGAGATAGATAGATAGGGGATAGGAGATAGATAGGAGATAGATAGATAGATAGATAGATAGATAGGGGATAGGAGATAGATAGGAGATAGATAGGGGATAGATAGATAGTAAGTACATCAAGCACTTTAGTTCCTATAGCAGTCCTAATAGTATTTAACCACAGTCACTATATACCCGGGTATGTGTATATATAAATATGCATGGCGTCCCATACACCATACCTCAGACATCAGAGACAAAGAATCACATTGCAGGGGGCCCCTCTGTGGTTGTTTGTAAATACAGGAATCTGCAGGGTGTGAACAGCGCTCTGATGGAGGTCCCGAACAGAATGACGATAAGTAGTGCAGCAGCTCTTCTGGTCCAACGATTCCACACAGGAGTTGAATCCAGGAACAAGCCTGACTACAATATGCTAGCCCCTAGTTTAGTCTATCCTATCAGTGTGACCGGACCACTAATCTCCCTATGGGCCATCGGTCACCTAACCTTCCACTAGTGCCTGCATTGCACACAGATCCCTATTTATAATTCTAACTAGAACTATCAGACTGGGACTATTACTTGGCCACAGAAGATCAGCCAAAATTACTTCAGATTTCAGCAATCACCAAGCAGGCCGCACTAGAAATACATGGCACCAAGTATGGAGAACTATAGCTGAAAAGCTGCAATGATACAGCTGAGCTAATTGTGTCAGGTCTGCTGAGGGAAACGGAAAGTAACACTCAATTCAGTGCTAAGCTGTTTTAGTAAAGTGGGATTTCAGTCCCACTATATGTATGGCTGAAATCTGATAACTACTTGGTTACAGCTAGTCTGAAGCAGGTCTTTGGCTTTCTGGAGGGAATATTTAGGGAGCAGTGAGTAGCTCCCATCTTACTTCCCATTCGGTCTGGAACTGACTGGAGTGGGCAGGTCTCATTCTTATATACTAGCCCCTATTACCATATATGGGGTTTCCTCATTAACCCAGAAGCAGGGGCTAAGTAGAAACCAACTTCCTACAACCAGGGGGGTGTTGGGCAAGTCCATTGTAACACAATAACAACAATGATCCTACAGATGTTTTTGCCCAAGTGTTCCTATAGCTGTATTCTGTGTCTACAGGAGCTTTGCTGGGGTGTTAGGGGTGCGTATGTACACAAGTTTTTCAACTGTCTTCAATACCATGGATCCAATATGAAGACAGCTATGATCCCACCAAAAATGTCAGTCCTACTTATTTATTAATTAACTGACTGTCTTGGACATTGATTTTTGTTTTTTTCAAAAACAGCCAACAAAACTACAAAAGTATAATTGTACCCCGTGAAAACATCTGATGTCTAACAAGTTTCTGCTTCCTGATAAGGGTGTGTTCCAAAACCCCTTAAGAAACGTATTTTTTATGGCTGGTTGACTTCTTTTGGTGCTGCAGGATAGTTTTACCACTTCCGCCATCATGATCATCACATACAAAGCATTCAAAGGAGTATTTGGTGTACAAAGGAGGAAAGAAAAAGGAAATAGTATATAGAATAAAATACTAAATTCCTGATCTTTTGGTGGACAAGCAAAAATTCTAAGAAATAATAAACGTCTGGAGTACAAAATATGGAAAACTTTCTGCGCTCATATACATATCTTTCTATTAAAGAAATAATAAAGAGATTGTAAGACATACTAATTTAATTTTTGGGTTTTTTTTTCACTTTTGCCTTTATTACTGTTTCATTTTTTTTTTTTTGCAGAATTGTTTTTACAGTACAGGTTGTAACAGTTATGGGTTTATCAGATATGTACAAATATTTTTTACATTTTATTCATTTCTTTTTAAAGCACACCATTTTCGTAAAAAAAAACCCCAAAAAAACCCGATTTCAATAACATTTTTCTTTTTGAAAAACAGAAATGTCCACGTTAACCTTATGAAACCTTTTTCTTAGGTGTGTTTAGCTCATCGGGACACCATATTTCCTCCAGTTTTTTTATTCGCTCCTCAGTAACAAACGTCTAGGCCAGAATTGTTGATAGCAATGTCCAAATACGGACACAATCAGGGTCTCAGTCCAGGTGTGTCCTCCCCTGTCAGGCTTGTGGTATTCCCACCACTTAGCTCGCACTGGACCTCAGGCTTGCAGCCCTCTCTGCTATCTCTCTTGTGCTTCCATTACCTAGTGCTGGTTACTGCATGTATGCATATTTCAAGCCTATGATTGATTGTCATTGGACAGTGGTAGCGAACCTATGGCATGCGCACCAGAGGTGGCACACAGAGCCCTCCCCACTGGCACGTGCAGCCATCGGACGCTCACCACATTAGTGAATACCGGCAGGGGCCATGGCATCCCTGCCTGCATTCATGCAGCTGCAATGCTAGCTGTGCTGATCTCTGCACTGATCCCGGCGCACACTATGACGTCAGTTTGCAGTCGGGATCCTCCCCGATCCCCTGACGTCTCCTGTTAGGTTCCACAAGAGCAGGGGAGGAGGCATCCGGCAGCACACTGATGTCACAGTGTGCACCTTAGATCAGCGCTCTTAGCAGTTCCGAGCAGAGGAGCAGCAGTGGATCCATGAAGAGGAGGGGGTAAGTATATGGGTCTCAAGGGGGCACTATTACTACTGGGCTGCTGTGGGATGTCACCATTACTACTGGGGGCCACTGTGGGATTTCAATATTACTGCTGGGGCTACTGTGGTATGTCAATATTACTACAGGTCAATCGGCAGAAAACAACCCTCACACAGCCCTATCGACGGAAAAATGTAAACGTTATGACCATCAAAAGATTGAGGCAGACAGCATTTTTTTTTAATTATTACTATATAAAAAAAAAACTCTATACATTTGGTATCATTGTAATCGTACTGACCACAGAATAAATACAGTGTATCATTTTTACTACATTATGAACGTTATAAATATAAACGCTCCAAAAATAGTGCAATTGTGGGGGTTTTTTTTCTCATTTTGCCCTACTTGAAAATTTTAAACATCTTTTAAAACAGTATATTATTTGTTTAAATGTACCACTGCACAAAAAGCAAGCCCTTATGTATATATGTCACCCAAAAAATAAAAAAAAGCTATGATTAGAAGGTGGCAATACCAGAACTGCAGAACGTGACCTGAAAACAGGAGCATCTATGACCCGTGGCCATGAAAGAGTTAGACCAGGCTCGCACAACCATAAGCGTAAAACGCTGAGGGGCTCCTGCAGTATTTTATAGCGGTGAACCTGGCCATGATCCTGCGTACGGCCACATATAGCGACAAAATTGTACTGCAATGACCGTGTACTCACACAGGCTGTCATCCGCAGTAGACCAGTTTTTTTGTTTATATTTCCCACACTGTTGCTTAGCGATGACGCGTATACCCGCAGCCCGTACACAATATAATGTAGGGCTGCATGTATACACACGAGAATAAAGAAGAATGGGCTCTATTTTGCGTATATATGCAGTAAAATAAAACATGTTGCGTTCTATTTTATGATCACGGATTACACAATACCAAGACGCTAAGGAGAGCGGAACTGCGTACGATTATGTAATTGATTGCCTGCAAGCTATAATGTATCGCATGGACTTACATATGCAACTCCCATACGGTGGTGTGAGCCCTGCCTTAAAGACGTTTTTTTTATTTGTTTGTGTGAAAAAACAGTTAAAAAAACTATATAAACTTGTATCACTGTAGTCGTATCGACACATAGAATAAAGGTAAAAGGTCCTTTAGGCCTTAGTCAGACGGGCGTTTTTTCGCGCGATTTGCGGATCGCATGACGGATGCGCATCCGCAAATCGCGTGACCGGTGTGCGCAAGTCGCCCGCAAATCGCCCAAAAATCTGCTCCTAGCCGCGTTTCATTAGAAACGGGCCGGAGCTGTCCAGCGCATTGCATTCAATGGAGACGGCAATAGAGCCGGCTCCATTTAAAGCAATGCGCTGCGGGCGAGCCCGGGATGAATTGTCGGTAAGGGCTTAAATATATAAGCCCTTACCTGCAATTCATCCTAAAATGTGTAAAAATAAAAAAAAAAATTGTATACTCACCTGCCGGCAGCCGGAGCTCCGAGCGGCCGTCCTGCAGTGGGTGTGAAGGGGGTGTGAGTCAGACCTGCCCCCTGATTGGCTCAGCGCTGAGCCAATCAGAGGCATGCCTCACTCACACCCATTCATGAATGGATGTGAGTCAGACCTGCCCCTCATTGGCTCAGCGCTGAGAGGCAGCAGTCACTCACCCATTCATGAATTCATGAATGGGTGTGTGAGTGAAACCGGCCTCTGATTGGTCAGGGCTGTGACCAATCAGAGGCAGATAATTCAGCAGGTGGGGATTTTAAAGCCCCGCCGGCTGAATAGTGCCGAGAAGCAGTTCAGGAGAACTGACAGCGGCCGCGGCTGGACTCCGGCTGCAGCGGAAAGGTGAGTATACAATTTTTTTTTATTTTAACACATTTTAGGATGAATTGCAGGGAAGGGCTTATATATTTAAGCCCTTCCCGACAATTCACCCTGCGCATGCCGGCAGCCTATTGCTTTCAATGGAGCGGCTGTATTGCCGCTCCATTGAATTCAATGGGCAAACATCGTTCTTCTCTGTCACAGCTGTTACATCCGTGGCAGAGAAGAATGATTTGTCTTCTATATGTTCTCAATGGGGTCGGCGCTGCTGTCGCCGGCCCCATTGAGCGCATATACAGAAGAGAACAGGAATCGCAGATCGCAGATAGGTGCGATCTGCGATTTTTTGTTCTATAATTTATCGGACGAGCGCATAAAAAGCGCTCATGTGTCCGATACCATTGCAAAGCAATGGTTTTATAAAATCGCCGGACGCATGCGCATGCGCAAATCGCGGCTAAAAACGCCCGTCTGACTAAGGCCTTATTCTGCAAAGTGAACACCTTAACAAAGCCTAGAATTGGTGTTTTTAGCAACTTCTACCTCCCAAAAGCAGAATACGGGCTTATTCAGACGGGCGTATATCGGTTGGGTTTTCATGCCCGGCCTATATACGCTGCCGCTCTCTGGAAGTGGAGGAGGTGGGATGGGACTAAAGATAGTGCACTGAGCACCCAGCCCCTCTCTGCCCCTCGCCACTGTTTGCAATAAGAGGGGGTGGGATGGGGCAGAGCTAAGTTTCACCCCCTCCCACTGCAAACAGTGACGAGCGTCGGGGAGAGGGCAGAGAGGGGGTGGGAGCTCAGTGCCGCCTCCTCCCTTTGCAGAGAGGGGCAGCATATATCAGCCGGGCATAAAAACCTGACCAATATACACCCGTCTGAATAAGCCCTAATAGATAATCAAAAAGTAATTTGTAGCCCAAAATTGTACCAATGAAAATGACAGGTTGTTCTCTGTTCAGGTCGTGTAATGTGGCTACAGAAAAGCAAGATTATTCAAGTTTTTTTAAGTGCTTTTAGTAATAATAACACATAAAAAACTTACTATTGCTGTAATGTACTGATCTAGAGAATGACATCATGCTTTTTTTATATCATTGTAAAAGTTAAAAAAAGACCCCCCCCCCCAAAAAAAATGTGAAATTTCAGCCCCCCGCAAAAAAAACAAAAAAACTTTTTGCAACACATTCTACATTCTCCAAAGTTTGTGCCATTAAAAGATACAACTTGTTCAACAGAAAAACGAGCTCTCACATGATTAAGTCAACAAAACACTTCCAATACAATGATGAAAAACCTATGACAACAGCTTGGTCATTAATGCGCAAAATAAGCCGGTCACTAAAGGGTAAATTAAATGGACTATAGCTAAGAATGCAAAAATAAACAAGCGTGAATATGTGGAATTTTCACAAAGACTATCTGCTTTTACGGCTCCTCCTAAGTTGCAGAACACATGTACCATTAGAAAACTGAGCCCACTTCATTATAATCATGGTTTTGGGAGATACTCCTGGTGGCATGCTGTTGGGAGCGTTTTCTGTGTTTGGCACATTTAATGATGCTTTTTAAATGTGTTCTGAATTTCACTCCAACGAACGCATATAAAATGGGATTGAGGCAGCAATGAGAAAATGCGATGTTCTCTGTAACATACTTTGCATATATCAAGTTTTTTCTCAGTTCGCAGCTCAAAAACAACTGTTGAAGTTCAAATGACTGTAATAATATGACAATATTGTAGGGTGCCCAACTGACCAAATAGAGCGCAACGATAACCAGAATGAGTTTAACCGGTTTATGATTGATTTGTGATCGAGAATTGTTTAAAGTCCTGATTATCCTGAAATAGCAGTATACAATGACACAAAAAGCAACAAAAAAAGAAACGTTTTGCTGATAGTGAATAACCAATATTGGGTATTTTTGTTTATAATCACATTGGGCAAAATCCGAAAACCAGGTCTGAGTTTGGAAAATGATAACAGGAATAGAAGCACAAAGACTAACTACCCAGAAGAGCACTGTTACAAGTACTCCATTCAAGTGTCTTTTGTTTTTCAGTACCGATAATGGATTCACAACTGCAACGTACCGATAGTATGTTAGGCACGTCAAGAAGATAATTCCGCTGTAGAACGCCAGAGAGAAGAGAATATTAAATGCTTTGCAGGTGACCGGTCCAAAAATCCATCCTTGTCTGTGATATACGGCAAAAAACGGTAGACATGCCGTTAGAAGAAGGTCCGCAACTGATAAATTAAATATAAAAACATTGGTGAGCGACTCCATGTGTTCGTACGTGATAAGGATCCATATGACCAGGACATTTCCGGTGATTCCAAATATGAAGAAAAAGGAATTTAATATCGTTGTATACAGAAAAACGAACGCATATACATCCTCATTGTTACACGGGGGTATGAATCCAGAATAATCCTCGGAGATGGTCATTTCGGAATTATAAGTTGTCTCTTCCATCATATTTCCTTTGTCTTGGTGTCCTAATAAAAAAAAGAGAACGATTCTAGAATTTTCCAAAATTAGTACATATTTACAGCGTACTAAATCCACTCTTACCTTAGCAAAAGCGTAGAGGGAAAGCCAGAAGAAATAAAACAGGCATTCCAATATAAGCCCAGTCACTTCCTGTTTCAAGACTTGGTTGATTTGAGCTTTAGTTTTTGTTCCATTTTTTAAATATTCCATTTATGGGTAACTAGCAGAATTCCCCGGCCTTGCACAGGTCTGTTTCGTGTAAGTGTTTGTGCGTGTGGTTAAAAACTGCTTTTGGTTCTGATATGGAGCCAACATAATTAACATAATAAAGCAAAGTCTATTCACAGGGAGTAAAGAAAAATAGCTGGACTGTTACGTGCAGAATTTTGAGGTCTCGCCAGTGGCGCTGCGAAGATATTTTTATTGAAGAGGTTATCGAGTTACTGGAAAACCCCACTTCAGTAGGACCCCATGTATTAAAATAATTATGTGAACTATAGTTTCCCCTCCATGGCCGCCGGGATCCAGCGCTGCAGCTTCATTGTGGTCCCGATGATTGCTGTGACAGATGAAGTCACTGTAAATAAGGGGACTCCTGCAGCCAATCAGAAGCTACAGCATAACTGCTCATTCTTCTGCCATTGGTGCTCACTTCCTGACTGCAATGATGCCAGTACTTCACCTACATTGGCTAGTGTTCATCTGATTTCCTGTGACATCATCTGTCACAAAAATCACAGCAGTGAGGTTGTAGTGCAGAGAGATAAGTATAGTTCACCTTATTATTTTAACCCCTTCACACTCCAGGGCGTACATTTATGCCTGGAGCATCAGGGTATGTATGAAGAGAGCTACAGCATGAGCGTCAGCTGTTTCAGCCGTGTGGCCGATTGTGGCTGTTAACCCTTTAAATGCCCTGAACAATGTTTGGGGGTCTTGTACACCCTCGCCCCCCGCGGTGAGATCGGGGGGGGGGGGGGGACCGTGTAGGTGTCATGGCAGCCAGGGGCCTTCTGAAAGGCCCCAGGGCTGCCTATCAAGCCATCCCCTTGGGGTGGCTTGATAGGCTGCCTGCCAAATTGTAGTATGACGTAAAGCTGTAGCATTAAATCATACTGCAGGAGCAATCAAAGAATCGCATGTTGTAGTCCCCCGGGGGGGGGGGGGGGGGGGGCTTAAAAGTAAAGTTAAAAAAAGATCAATAAAGTTTTTTTTAATTGTAAAAAAAAGAAAAGTTATAAAAGTTTTAATCAACCCCCTTTTGCCATATCTATAATTAAAAAATCTAAATAATAAATTAAAAATACATATTTGGTATTGCCATGTCCATAAAAGTCTGATCTATCAAAGTAGCACATTAATTACCACACACGGTGAACGTCGTCTGAAAAAAAAAAATAAAGAACACCAGAAATGCACTTTTTCGGTCACCCTGTCTCCCAGAAAAAACGCAATAAAAAGTGATCAAAAAGTCATATATATTCCAATTTGGTACTAATGTAAACTACAAGACGTACCGCAAAAAATGAGCCCTCGCACAACTACATCGACAAAAAAAATTACAAAGTTATCGCGCGCACAAGATGGCGGCAGAAAATAATCGAAGAAAATTAAATGTCCTTGAAAAAAAAAAGTATAATACAGTAAGAATAAACTTTACACGTTTGGTATCGTAGCAATTGTACTGACCCATAGAATAAAGTTATCATGTCGATTTTGTTGCAGTTTGTGCGCCGTAGAAACAAAACGCACTGAAAGATGGCGGAATGTTGGTTTGTTTTTTTTTTCATTTTACTTCACTTAGAATTTTAAAAAAGTTTTTCAGTACATTATATGGTACTTCAAATAGCACCCTTGAAAACTACAACTTGTCCCGCAAAAAACAAGCCCTCATACAGCGACGTCAATGGATAAATAAAGGAGTTACGATTTTTTTAATGGGGGGATGAAAAAACGAAAATGGAAAAAAAAAGGGTCCACATCATTAAGGCATAAATACAAGGGGTGTTATTGAAGCCGGGATGTCCAGTAACTGGACAATCCCTTCAATAATTGCGTTTGCATTTTGATTATAGGCAAAACCTTCGGAAGTGTCTGATTTACCTATGTGGCAAATTTGATGCAGATTTGTCCAGTCATTTGGTCATGCGTAAACGGCAGACATAGAAATTACTTTTCAGAGATGTAAAGATGGAAAATGCTATATATTCTGGTACGAAATGTGGATCTAAATGTTTGCATACGATTGTACAAACTTTAATATATTGATTATTTTGTTGATCTATTACAATATACATAATTTTACCAAAAGTATTTGGACACCCCTACCAGTAGAATGGATCATGTCTTATTAGCATCTCATGTGTTTGAAGCCATGCTACATAAAATGCTGACAGTTGAAGGTGTCAAAAATAGCTTATTTTAAACATTTTTTATTTTGTGGTAGGAAAAACAGGGAGAACAAACATTTATGCTGCATCAGAGTGAATGACGAGATATTAATTAGAGATGAGCGAACCTACTCGGTTCGGGTGTTTTTGAACTCGAGCACCGCTTTTTCCGAGTAACTCGCTACTCGAAAGAAAAGATTCGGGGGGCGCCGGGGGCGGCGTGGTGGAGCGGGGGGTAGCAGTGGGGAACAGGGGGGAGCTCTCTCTCTCCCCCCCCCCACACTCCCCTCTACAACCCCCGGCTCACCCCCGGCACCCCCCGAATCTTTTCGTCCGAGTAGTCAGTTACTCGAAAAAAGCGGTACTCGAGTTCAAAAACACCCGAACCGAGTACGCTCGCTCATCTCTAATATTAATCTAAATATCACACATAGCTCAACATTAACTCGCTTATTCACATAGAATGTTTAACATTTTTTGACAGTTGCTTATCTTTATTCATAAAATTCCATAGCTTTAGGTAGGTAAACATTAGATAACTAAGTACTAGAGATGAGCGAGTATACTCGCCAAGGCACATTACTCGAGCGAGTAGTACCTTAGCCGAGTATCTCCCCGCTCGTCTCTAAAGATTTAGGGGCCGGTGGGGGGCGGGGAACGACGGGGGAGAGCGGGGAGGAACGGAGGGGAGATCTCTCTCTCCCCCCCCGCTCCCCGCCGCAACTCACCTGTCACCCGCGCCGGCCCTTGAATCTTTAGAGATGAGCGGGGAGATACTCGGGTAAGGCACTACTCGCTCGAGTAATGTGCCTTAGCGAGTATACTCGCTCATCTCTACTTAGTACCTGAGCAACAACAATACCGGCTCTCTTTTGACATTGATATGGATAATGTGTAAGTCAGACATTCCACATTTCTTGATATTTGTGAAACGTATTTGATCTGAGTGCCATCGATTTCTCCATTGTGGCATGAGTCGATAATACGGTGTGACGGTCTTTCCCTTTTGGTTGGAGTGTGACCTTCCAATTTCTAGCAATTAAATTAGGTACTGTCATAAAGATATGGCCAAACTATTTCTTTAGACCGACCTGGTAATTCTCCAAATTCAATAGTAGTAAAGCTGTTTTGTGTGTTTTGGGAACCTGGGTGTTTGCTAAGGTGTTTATTGTATTAAATACTTCTTCCCAGAAAAGTTGCATGCGGGGACAATCCCAAAAGATGTGGAGTAATGGTCCAGGGAGACTGCATTCCCTCCAGCAGTGATAGCCATCACCTAAACCTCTGTTTTTCAGAATTGTTGTAGTGCGGTACCAGCGTGTAACAATTTTTGTGCATGTCTCCAGGATCGCGGCTCCTTTTGTTGCTCGTGTTGATAATTTGAGGTCCAATTCCCAACTTTCTATGGGACATATTTTTCCCAAATCCTTTTCCCAATTCAGTAGGAGGATTTTTTTTTGCTAACCCCATGATTCCTCGTCAAACAGTCGTACACATTTCTAGTTTTTGAATATTTGGTTGATTGTCTTTCTGCAAAACCTGTAGGACTGATTTTAACTATACACATATTAAAGTACTTCAGGAAAAGAGCAAACCTTAAAATAGGGAAGACTCTCACCCTCCTGAGTCTGAACTTTGCCTGTAAGTCTTGAAAAAACTTTAACTTTGCCAACTTTGTCAAATAAATCATTTATGTAATTAATCCCACTGTTTTTCCAAGGACTTGTGGATAGGCCACTAATAAAATGTTCTAGTATCTGTTATGGGAATAATATCATATTCCAGATGACTCTGACTGCATGTTGGTCATTCTCTAATACACTTCTGGTTTACTTACATCTTAACAGTACAGATATAGTTGAACATGATGCATCATTTAACATGTACGCCCCCAACCTCATAACAACTCACAATTGGCTTAGTATGTAATGACTCTCAGATTAACATATGTTAACACCCCAGGTATATGCCACTACCAAACACGTCACCTCTAACTGATGAGGACAAACCACACTTATACTGTGTTCATTATCTAAGTAGCTTTTCCTTATCAGTGTATGAGGTCCCAGTGTTTCCCCCAGACAGGATTCCCATGAGAAAGGTACGGGGAAGAGTAATTCAACATTCTACTTACACATTCCAGGGTATAATATCGAGCTCATTAACCATTTAACTGCTAGCTATTTCCTATGAAGCTAGATATATGAATGTATCACAGAAGGGGAAATTAAAAACACTATGTGTGGGAGTATACACCAAGCAGCCACCCCGCTCATTATCAAGAGGCAGTGTGAGTGGCTGTCTCATCGGTGTCCTGCACAGGTGTTATTGGCTCCTCCATTTGGTAGTCAGCTACCTGCATGGTGAGAGGATGCATCTATGTGCAATCCTCACTCGGTAAGTAACGGCCATTTTCTGTGATTGTAGATATATGAATGTATATATACATTCACACCATTGGGGAGAGGTTGATTGACTCATAAGAAATGCACTCCAGGCTTCCAGGGAGGTACGCATGGTCGGGGGGAGATTTATCAACAATAGCTTATGAAGGGAACTGTACGTTATTGGATATATGGTTTATACAGCTGCACACAAGCCGTCCATCACAAAGCACAATACATCTATAATGGTGCAAGGATTGTCATTAGAGATGAGCGAGCATGCTCAGCAAAGGTAGTTACTCGGGCGAGCATCGCTCTTTTTGTGTAACTGCATACTCGTCCAAGCAAATGCGGAGGGCTGGCGGGGGGGGGAGCGGGGAGGTGAGAGAGATCTCTCTCACTCTCCCTCCCTGCTCACCCCCACCGTCCCCCTGCATTTGCTCGGATGAGTATGCAGTTACTTGAGAAGAGCCATGCTCGCTCGAGTAACTGCCTTTACTGACGGTGCTCGCCCGTCTCTAATTGTCATCATTGGATAGTTGAGCAATGTTTTGTTTTAACTTTTTATTTTTGTCCCACTAGGGGACTTGAATATCACCAAATGTTATCATTCTTCTAATACACTACTATAGTTCAGTATAGTAGTGCACTAGAAAGAGGTCAAATGGGTGATAGAGGGAGCCTCCTCCCTCTGTCAGAGCTTTCAGTGCCACAGTCGCACTAAGTGTTGCATGTAAGGGGTTAAACAGCAGAGATCGAAGGTTTCTTCAGTCCCCACTGATAGAGAAAGTGCCAAGCTGTCATTTGATAGCTCAGTACCCGCGCCTCCGGGCCTGAGAGACCTGCACTAGGCTTCTGATGCAGCCACCGTTAAAAGATGGCACTGTAGAATAAACCCCCTTAATGGCCGCTGTCTAAAGACATATGAGTGGTTGTTCAGGAGTTAACCATGTAAATTGTAAAAACACTGGAAGCTGCAGCTCAGCGTTTCCAAATGTAAAATAATAATTCTGGAGGAAAGGATTCCTATCTGAGTACCATACTGGCAGTTCGGTGTTAGACAGGACCTCAAAATAGAAGAAACAAGAGGTTCTGATTTCTGACAGATTCAATGAGTCAACATTGTAGCAAAACGGTAAAATGCTTGGCTGCATAGGAGGTGTAACTGGTAGAACAAGAGAGATTCTGATCCTACTGTTCAGAAGTCTTGTGAGCTCACAGCTGCAATACTCAATGTTCAGTTCTGGAGACCTCACATACAGACAGACCTAAAAAAAACGAGATTGCTCAGATAACACACTGCAGTATGGTACTAGTGTAGTATGTCTCTACCGAAAGACATGGGTTGGCTGGGCTGCGCTACAGGTAATGCCCATGCCCCGCCCACAGCTGCCGATTGGCTCCCGAACACACACTTTCACAAATGTCCTTGTTTGTACATCTTGTACACATCTCCCCATACACACATGTACTGGCCATCCCCCTGACGGCTCACACATCTCTGGACCCATCCTCCACCAGCCCCACTCTCAGCATCCATGCCGCGCCCCTCTCCAGGTTGTAGACTCATCTCTCCCCAAGTACCGGGCCATCCCCCTGACAGCTCACACATGTCTGCTCCCGTCCTCCACCGGCCCTACTCTCACCATCCATGCCACGCTCCCTCTCCGGGTTGTAGTCTCCTCTCTCCCCACATACCAGCCCATCCCTGACAGCTAACACATCTTCACTCCCATCCCCCACCGACTGCACTCTCACTGTCCCCATGCTGTGTCCCTCTCCCTGAGCCACACTCTGGCAGCAGACAGAGGACCAGGGAGGAGGAGGATGGAGGCTGTACACCACCGGCTTACCACTGCTGCCACACTGATGTCCTGTCCACGGGGAATGCTCTGCAGATCACACAGGTCCTGGGGAGATGCTCAACTCAGAGCTCGGACGTCGTAATTTGTGAAGGTGTGTGTGCGGGAGCCAATTGGCAGCTGTGGGCATGACCTGGGTGTGACCTGGGCATTACCTGTAGCTCAGCCCCCCCCCCCACCCATGTCTTCCAGTGAAGACATACTACACTAGCACCCTGCAGTACTATGCCAGGACACAGTCAAATTTGTAGCTGCTGAATTCTACACCAAAATCTACAGGTATAACTACGGATTTTGATGCAGAACTGTAGACAGGTTTAAAGCCATTTTCAGTTCTGCACCAAAATCCACAGTTAGCTTGCAGATTTGGTGGCAGAATTTACTGCAACTTGCGGTGCGGCGTGTGACCTCTTCTTTCCTGTGTGAAAAGTTCCTAATATTTATAGAAATAGGGTAAAGGGAATGGAAAAGCCCCAAACTACTCAGGCCGTGCACTGTAGTTTTAGCTGCACTACATCTCAAAGATATGGACAGTTTCCTAAGGAAGAATTGGGAGTTTAGTTTTCTAATGTGTACACCTTGATACATTCATATAAAAACCACCTGTATCTGCTACTGTGAACATCACACCTACCTAGGAGACTCTGAAAAACTAGAACTAGAAGCTAAAAATGTGCAATGAGTTTAGGATGAAAGAGGTAATGAGAAACACATGAGAAAACTTGAAAGTTGTTGCTTCCTCAAACTTCAGTGGTAGAAAAGTGATTTCTAAAAATCTCACAAAACAATATACAAGTAAAAGATTAAAGTAGGGCTAATGCCCACGAATGGATTTCTACCACTTTTCCCATGGCGGAAATCCGTGTGGGAATTCCACAGCTAATAGGTTCTATTGAACCTAATAGCTTTCTGCCTGCCAATGTTCACTTGAGGAATTCTGCTGCGTATTTCCACAGTGGCAAATAAATTGCGCCGAGGGAGGTCTCCATTGACTTCAATGGAAGCATTAGTTAATGCTGTACATCCGCTGTACACAGCATATGTACAGTGTTTGTAGGCGTTAACCTGGTTTTGTTGCCAGGACAAACAGGAAGGGGGAGTGGAGGCGGAAGTTGAGAGCTTCTGAAGACACCACAAAGAAGCAATGGTGGACATGGGCCATTTAGTCGTCCTCATGGAGGATTTCCATGTGATTTGGGACACCAACTCAGAAGAGTACAGTGATAAAATCCTAAAGGAGCGACGATGGGAGGAACGTTCAGCCTAAATGTTTGGTGCAACGTGGACATCTGCGGACCTAACTGCCAAGGAGGATATATGTAAGTATTGTGGTCTCCCATTGTGACACCACCACCGCTGAACATCTGTTACACAGTCAGCTTGTCTGATCTGGCCTTCGGTCATATCACCCCTCCACCCAGACTCTGTCCTTTTCCCCAATCTTTTGAGCGATTCTCATTTTGTCTAAATGCACTAACATTGTGCAGTTTTTGTGCACGAGTCGTTGATCGCTGAATTCTATCTTGCTAGAATTGAGCAATCAGCTTTTATCAGCGGAGCTGGCTGTTATCAGCGGCTGCACTGATAAGGTTCTCTGTGCCTGTGTCCCGCTGTGAATTCACAGCGGGACACAGGCTGTAAGCGCAGAGAACACTACAGCTGTTTGCTTATGCAGAACAGCTGTAGTGTTTGGCGAGAGATAGAGGTGTTCCACTGCACCTACATAGCTGTATAGTAGCTAATTAGCTACTATAGACTATGCAAAGATGATCGCTCAAAACTGTCACTCAAACTGTCATTTGAGCAACTTTTGAGCAATCATCTGTCAGTGTAAATGGGTCTAAGAGTCAACAAATTTTAATGGAGGCTGTTTCTCTTTCTCAACGGTGTAAGCAACAACATTGAAGACAATACAGAGACGGAGGAGGGGACCCAGTCAGAACCAGTCCTTTCCCTCCATGAGGAGTCCACAGAGGCCACTGTCACGCCTTCAACTAGTTTGGGGGCTGCAGCAGAGATGACAACCACAGTGACCCCCAGTCTTCCTTCGAGAAGATGGGCAAGGTTGCTCAACCTGATGCAATGAACCACCAAATTCAACTACAGAGGGAGGTACTGGCATCTTTACAGCAGCTGCATGCTGCCCGAGACAGCTGTGATAGTTTTGGGATGCTAGTGGCGTCACATATGCGACAGGTTCTGGTTGAGTAGCGCCTGCAAACGCAATCGTTTATGCTTTATTTGATGGAGATGGTGATATCGCCAAATTCCGCAACACAACTCTATGCTGTTATAGATAATATCCGTCATAGTCAGATTCAGAGTGCAGCCACCTCCACCAACACCAGAAGCAGCACCTTCCCAATTCCCGCAGCACCTTCAGCAGGGCCGATACTTACAGAGCGGTGCATATATGGACGATATGAACGTAATTTACGGTTCTATAGGACGAGGTTACGCGGCACCACTACCTCCGCTGCCTTCTTCTTCTTCATCGCTGTTCACAGAACCACCTAGTGCCACACCCGAGCGTCAAAGGGAATTCAGCCAGACTGGTGCGTGCAACGTGGCGCCCTCTCAGGAGCGTAATAGATTTCAAAATCTGTAAAAAAAAAACTTTACAATTTGTTTTTGGCAAGTTTATCCATGTTCTGAAAGCATGCAGTAAATTAGGTTTTTTTTTAAAAAAATGTTTGTAATTTTTGTAAAATTGTACATTTTTGCACAGAACTTGTGTCAGTTGCTCATTGTGAGGATCCAACACACACATCAATTATCCACAATAGTTTAAACGGTGAACAACCACATTTTTTCTACAACAGCCTTTCCCAGTGCGATTTCAATAAGGATACGGTACAAAGGGTGTTGTGGAACACTTGTGGACCAATCAGTTGAACTTCCCATATGCCTCTTCCTGTATCCTACTTGGATTCCAAGAAGGATTCGGGAACAGGGAGTTGTAACCATGTTGGATGTTCAGGGCTGTGACAACTGTTGTACTATAATTGGATTCCAAGAAGGATATAAGAACAGGGTGTTGCAGAACACTTTTGGGACAAGAGGAGAACTTACCACATTGTTACAACTGCCTCCACTCGTATCCCATTTGGAATCCATGAAGGATACAGCAACAGGGAGTTGTAAACATTATCCTTTAAAATCCGAATTTCACAGGGGAGTTTTTTCTCACAGTTGTCTTACGGCGTTTCTGAACACAAACGCTAAATCTTACGGTGACCATCACGTTTGAGGACAAAATAAAGAAAGACGTTATTATTAAATACCAAATTTTTAATACGTGGAACACTGATAATGAGCCATTAGTTTATAATCTGGCCATATTCAGCTAATACAAATGTAAATCAGCTAAGTATGGCCATATTATATAAGCCCACAATGCCTGCCAAGAGTCCTCATCACTTGCAAGTCCCTACCTAAAAAAAAAAATAAGAAAAAGGAAAACGCTAACTAAAAACAATTTGGAAGCCAGGAGAAAAAAATCAAAACACGGTTTGGAAAGTCCTGCCGCTCAGGCTTCATGGATAGAGGCCAGCTGCCATGGAACTTCTTCATGAAATGTCATGAAGTAATCTGCAAAACGGTCTCTAACCATAGGTCCCGAAGCTGCAAGACTATTCGCTTGGCTCCGTTCCGTGCCTACAACTGGTGTGTTTGTGGGCATTGGACCGTCCTCTAGCTTCCAACCCACATCATTGATCCGGCCAAAAATATTCAGAACTATGGTGGTTTTATCTAGCGAGCATGCCCTTTCGGGCTCTATCTGAATGGTGCTCAGGAAAACCCGCCATTTACTGGTGAGAATTCCAAAAGCACATTAGATGTAACGCAGAGTTCGCGTAAGTCGGTAGTTAAAGACCCTCCATCTGGTGTCCAACCCTTTGAGTGGAAATGGCTGCAGAACATGGGTTGACAGGAAGCAACCGTAGTTCTGACAGGGCCAGCTGGTTGGCAAGAAGCTGCTTGCCGATTCTGGAAGCTATGAACACGTAAGAGTCTGCAGAGCTTCCAAAGGCCTCTCTCTCTTCCCCCTGCTCCACCCCCTCCCCCCCCGCTCACCCCCGCCGCCCCCCCCCCCCCCCCCCGCATTTGCTCGGATGAGTATGTAGTTACTCGAGAAGAGTGATGCTCGCTCGAGTAACTGCCTTATCTGAGCATGTTCGCTCATCTCTAATGGCAAGGAATCTGAAACAACAAAATTGGAAAACGTATTTTGAGAACACACAAGGTTGTGGAAAAAGAGGACCTCAATACATAATGAAATGAAGATAATGAGAAGATTATGAAATGAAGAAATGAGAGTCCCCAATTGAATTTTCAATTCCAGGTACATGTACAGTAAGCTCCCATGCATTCAGGAACAAAAATTCTAACACCAATTGCCTAAGCACCTGAATTACCGTCAGGGAAGATACAGTCATGTTATTGATACCCTGCATGACTCCCATGTTGTTACATTTAAACCTAACCTTTTAATTGCGCAAATGGTCATCCCAAATTATCACCTCTTCTAGTATAGGAAAGAGCATCAAGTTTGTATCAAGTCCATCCAACGCCCATGAGTCTGACCACCTTCTGACGCACCACTGATCACTATAAAAAGCCCTGAACCTGGTACTGCCCCCCGCGTCTGTAAAAAAATAAAGTCAAAATTGTCAACAACCTCAGCCATCATTAGAGATCTACTATTGTACTAGTCCAAAAATACCTACCTCCCCAAATCTTCTCTATACTCCCTTGTGATCTGCACATTTCTCAAAGTCCGTCTTTGCTAGCAAAGCCCCTTTCTGTACCGCTGCACCCAAACAACAACCACATCAAATGATTTATACAGCACAGAGCATAGCTCCCGGTCAATTCGAGTTTCCGAAAGTCCCAGTTGAACCAGCTCTTGCATGAAAGGAATGCCCTAGAGATGAGGGAGCACTCTCGGTAAGGTGAGTTATTCGAGTGAGCCTCGCTCACTGCCTTCTCCTCCGAGCGTGCTCGGGGGGCAGCGGAGGGGAGCGGGGGTGAGAGTGAGAAAGATCTCTCTCTCCCCCTCGCTACCCCTGCAGCCCGCCGCTCACCCCTGAGCACGCTCAGAGGAGAAGGCAGTTACTCGAGATGAGTGAGGCTCGCTCGAGTAACTCAAATTACCGAGCGTGCTCGCTCATCTCTAGACTGCCTATAATTAGAAGGTGTCATAACCCATAACCAGAGGTCAGCGTCTTTATGATTCCAACGAATGGTTAGATGGACTACCTTCCTTTGTCGAACTGCGCATCATAGTGGAGCCATGTTTTCCCCTCATATGTATGATGAGCCTCCCTTATGGCATCCATATAGCAGAAAAACAATGTTCTGGTGACTTTTCACTTATGACACTAGCCAAGATCGTGAATGACTGTAGCCAGTTCATGAATGTTTGTGGGATGAAAGGCCATCTCTGCTTCTCTTCCTCCTCCTTTTTAGTCTTGTCCCTCTTCCTTTTGTCCAAATTAAATTTTTCCAAAGGGAGGAAGGAGAAAATCTCTATGTACTTATACTGCTAAAAAGGGAAAGTGGAAATTACAGGCTGGTAAGTCTTACTACTATTGTGGGTAATACGTTTGAAGGGTTTCTAAGAGATGCTATCCGAGGGTACCTCAAGGAAAATAGCTGTCTAGCCCCATACCACCATGGGTTTGTGAGAGATCACTTCCGTCAAACCAATCAAACCAGCTTCTGTGCAGAGGTACTGGACTGGAATGGGGAGAGCCACTGTATCTTGTATATCTGTACTTTTCCAAACAATTTGATTGGTTGGTATATAAAATGAGAATGCTTGGTCAAGAATGTGTGTAAGTAACTGGCTTAGTGATAGAAGGCAGAAGGTGCTTATTAATAGTACCTACTCTGATTGGATCAAAATTACTAGTGGGGTACCACAGGGGGTTTGGGCCCTATTCTTTTAATATATTTATTAATGATCTGGTAGAAGGATTGCGTAGCAAAATATCAATGTTTGCAGATGACACAAAACTATATAAAGTAATTAACACAAGACAGGACACAATGCGATTGCAGGAGGATCTGGATAACTTGGAGGCTTGAGCAGAAAAGTAGCCAATGAGGTTTAACACCAATAAATGTAAAGTTATGCACATTGGCAGAGGAAAAACATGTCACTATTACACGCTAATTGGGAAACCACTGGGAAACACTGACATGAAAACAGACTTCGGGATTTTAGTTAACTGTAAGCTTAACTGGAGCAACCAGTGTAAGGCAGCTGCTACCAAGGCAAATAGGATTATGGGGGCATCAGAAGAGGTCTAGGGGCGCATGATAAGAACATTGTTCTTCCTCTTTACAAGTCACTGGTCAGACCACACATGGAATATTGTGGACAGTTTTGGGCACCGGTACTCAAGAAGGATATATCAGATCTTGAGTGGGTACAAAGGTGGGCAACTAAAGTCACAAATTAAATTGGTGGACTACGAAACCCCGAAAAGTTGTCAAAATTGGGATTATTTAGTTTAAACCCTTCCCGCTACAGGATGTAAGGTTAGATCATGGAAGGGTGATACTTAAGACTACATGATGTAACCCTATGTCACGTGGATCTCACAGGATCTGAAGAGATCCTGCAACATCCAGCAGTGGTAGCCGACTGTAACTGATAGTCGGCCTTCCTGTTGCAACAGCTGTTAACCCCTTACAAGGCATGATCTTTGTAGATTGAAGGGTGTAAAGGGTTCACAGAGGGAGCGTGCTCCCTCTGTGATGTCTTCTGACCCCCGTGATGTAATCGTAAAAGGCTGACGGGTTGCCATGGCAACAAGATGTCAGATACAGGCGTCTTGCTTTGCCATTGCCTATAATCACTATAACCAGCGATAAGACATTGCAGCATATAAATCCTGCAATGCCTTACCATAGCGATCATAGCTGCTGTGGATCAGGTCCCCATCATGGACATAAACAGTGTGAAAAAACAAAATAAATAGCTGAAAAAATACATTAAAAAAACACTTTTTTTCTCATTTTTCCCTATTTGTATGAAAAAAATAAAAAATGTAAGGGCTCGGTCACATGGGCGCATAACTGATGCGTTTAAAAATTTGCGTGACCAAAGCGGGCGTCATTGCGGAAAAACCGCACCTAGCAGCGTTTATCCACTCAAAAAGAGCGCTGCCCACTATCCCCTGCTGCGGCTGTGACAGCTGCAGCAGGGGATTCCTTGGATGTGAAGCCCCTGGATGCTGTCACATCCAGAGGTTTCACCTGTGGTCAATAGGGCTGGCAGCAGCTGCAGTTGCCCTATTGATATACCAAGAACATCATGATTCCTTAGTCACTGAACACTGTGACAGCATTGTCATAGTGTCCAGTGACAATAGGACTCCCCGCGGAGATGAAGAAATCCACTGTCACAGCTGTGACAGCTGTGGCAGAGGATTGCAATGTTCTCCCATTGAATTCAATGGGGCCGGCAATACAGCTGGCTCCATTGAAAGCAATGGGCTGCTGGCAAGTCCTGCATTGATTTTCGAAGAAGGGCTTAAAATATCAGCCCTTCCCTGAAAATCAATCCAAAAATTCGTAAAAAAAAATATATATATACTCATCTCTCTGCAGCTGCCGGGACTCAGCCACATCTAGCCATTTCTTCTCCTGCACTGCTATGAAGAGCTTTCAGCAAGCGGAGATTTAAAACCCCCACCTGCTGAAAGGGCTGCCTCTGATTGGCTGAGCACTGTGACCAATCAGAGGCAGCTCTCAGCTATTGAATGACAGCTGAGAGCTGCCTGTGATTGGTCCCTGCGCTCAGCCAATGAGAGGCAGCACTCACTCATTCATGAATTCAGGAAGGAATTTTTTCCCTTACATGGGGACAATTGGCTTCTACTTCATAGTTTTTCTTTTTTGCCTTCTTTTGGATTGAAATCAGGGGGTAATAAGCTGAACTGGATGGACACTTGTCTTTTTTGGCCTTGCATACTATGTTACTATGTTTTTAGCATTGAAAATTTAACCAACAACTGAAGAACAAAACCTCATCCTTTCTTGTTTCTGTGAAGAGCAACAGAGAAAGTTAGTTTTACATAAAGCAGAAACACTTGTATAGTTACCATAATACTGATGTGTGGCCAGGATAGAAAGTAGATGTGGTGCCCATGATTTAGAAGGACATTGAGCCAGTAAAGTTCTGTTTCTTTTTGACTCAACTTCTTCATAACTTAAAGTATTTAAAGTTAGTGAGCTTTGGTTTAACCACAGAGACTGGACGTCACACAGCATCCTGTTCACAGTTACAGTAGATAAGAAGCAAACTTGGCAAAGTTTCTAAAACCAAAGCAAAAGGCCGGTTCTTAAAATAGAAATACAAACTTATTGAAAGAAAAAAAAAAAATTCACACCCGCCTTTCTAAATCTCATCTTTAAATCCCTTGATTTACTCCTTGGTTACATTTTAGTTGATATTTTTGGGGGCAGTTTTAAACACTATTCAAATAAATTAATCAAATGTATCTAAAAATAAATTAAAGGTGTTGTTCGGTTGCTAGGTGATTCTTTAAAGGGAACCTGCCACCTAATTTTAGATTTATAAGCTTCCCCATCATTTTCCTGGTGTCAGCACTGGAAGCCAATGCTCAATGCAATGAGCTGTGCTGCTATGTAGTCTGTCCATTACAGTTTTATAACGGGCAGGCTACTTAGCATCAGCGCTCAATTCCATGAGAGGCGGCTTCCAGCACTGACACCAGCACTGACAACAGTTACATCCCCGGACCTAGAGGGTCCCAGACTTTTAGCCCATAAGTGATTTAGCCCCGGCCCCATTGAAAGCAATGGGCATATAGCTTCAGTCACGTGTATTTTGCACATCCATGCAGCATATTTTTTTGCACAGCACCATTCTCTGGGATTATATTTGTTACGTTCATCCTGGACTGCAAACAGGAACCTGGTACAAGGGCAGCCAGAACAGACATGAAAACTAGCTAATACGGGTGGCAAGGCGCAGACTGGACAGAGAAGTGAGGTAATGAACAGAACGGGGTAGAACCCCTCTGACTGAACCCATCTTGCAGCCGAGCACCCTTCCCGAAAGGGACAACCCCATTTTCTTGCACAAGGACAAGACGGGGGGTCGAGAGGAGCCAGAGTGCTTGCAACCAGGGAAGAAATAGAGAAAAACTAAAAGGCAAGAACAATAGAATACCAAACAAACAACAGATACAAAACAGGGAACAAACCCGAAAACAGGAGCCAAACACACAGGAACTCTGAGCAGGCTGACTGCTCAGGGAACACTAAAAATCATTGACAACTCCCAGCCAGGAAGAGCTAGATTATATAGGGAAGAAGGAGAAGCTGATTGGCTGACAGAAATGTCAATCCCCAGCCACACCTCTTTGACAGTTGCAAGACTAATTACTCTGGACTAGTACACACAGGAGATGTTTACCCTGGCTAGTCAGAATAGACCCCAACAGAAGCAAACGTGTTCTGGCAAATACTTGAGTGTGCTAAGTGTAACGTAACACTACCCCCCTTTAAACAAAAGGGGCCTCTGAACCCTTAGGACAAAAAAAAAAACATTTCAACTCCTTCAATGGACAAAACGTTATACATGACCTATCCATATGGGCCTGAAACAAACTCATAAATGCCACAATAAGGAGCAAAAACATAATTTAAGACACCCTGAATATAACTATTGCACCTTACACAATCGGTCTCAGTCACAATAGTCTGTAAGGAACGAGTGTACGAAACCCGAGGGTAACTGGAAACAGGAAAAATCACGCCAGGTCTAGTGAATAAAGTAAGATTGATCAGTACTTTTCCATGAATCAGGATGAGGGCTAATACTCCCTAACTGGGGTATTTGCAGGAATACACCTGGTTAGACAACAGGTGTCCCACGCAGAAATATTACTGGAAACCTAGTCGATTATCAGGTTATGAATTTTAACCAGTGTAATCTAAGGCAAATATCAGTAGGCAGACCCTCACAGACATACAACAATAAAGTTTCTTCATGAAATGGTCCAACCCTTAATCGTACATCCGGAACAAAGTGCTTCAGGAGTAACGGGACGAATCTATAGTGGAAACAGAAATTGGTTTGGAGAGAGTTTCCATCTTCAGACCGGCTTTTAGGGCAAACTAAGAATCACATTAATCTCTGACCCACTATCCAAACAAACACAAGCAGATATGAAGTTTTTATCTGAAACTACTTCAGCTGGGAAAGTTTACCTGGACTTAGCCAACCAAGCAACTTGTGGATCCCGCCGAATAACTGGTTGCTTGTTCGTGGATCTCACTGGACAACTGTGAATAAAGTGCCCATCTTGACCACAATAAAAGCACACATCTTTCTTTAGACGAATAACCCTACATTCTCTATTAATAGAAACTGTTCCTATCTCCATAGGTTCACCCACAACCTCTTCAGGGAACATAGACGATGAGGAGGGATACTCAAACACCATTTGCTGCTTTCTCTCCCGCTGACGGAGATCAATCCTAATTGCCAAGGCCATAGAATCCTCTAGCATGCAAGGTGTAGCATACTGAACCATTACATTCTTCAGTTTGCATGACAGATTGAAACAGAACTGGCTTCTCAAAGCCGGATCGTTCCACTGAGTTTCATTTACCCAGAGCCGAAATTTCGGGCAGTAATCCTCAACCGGACGATTGCCTTGTAGTATCATGCGGATTTTACTTTCAGTGAGGGCCACACGATCCAGACCATCATAGAGCAGGCCTAGCGCTGAGAAAAAACTGTCTATTGAAGACAGAGCAGGTGAGGCGGGAGAAAGGGAAAACGTCCAGGCCTGAGGGTCTCCCTGTAACCAAGAGACTACAATGACTACCTTCTGGATCTCATTTCCCAAGGAAATTGGCCTCAAACGAAAATAGAACTTGCAAGCTTTACCATATGAAACAAAATCGCTATGCTTGCCAGAAAAAAAGTCTGGTAACTCAAGCCGTGGCTCAGATTGTGCAGAAACATCAAATGGTATAGTCAAAGACTTAATGGCAGACAACTGTTGCATAATGTCCGCCATTTGCTGTGACAATGCTAGAACTCGCTGAACCAGAGCTTGCATTGGATTCTGTATAGACATGGCATCAACCTTATCAGTAAGTGCCTGAATAGGATCCATACTTCGTTTAGCGCAATTTTATTGGATCGATGATTATGTTACGTTTGTCCTGGACTGCAAACAGGAACCTGGTATGAGGGCAGCCAGAATAGACATGAAAACTAGCTAATATGGGTGGCTAGGCGCAGGCCAGACAGAGAAGTGAGGTAATGGACAGAGCAGGGCACTCAAAACCCCTCAGACTGAACCCACCTTTCAGCGGAGCATCCATCCCGAAAGCGATGATCCCACTTTCTTGCACAAGGACAGGAAAGGGGTCCGAGGGGAACCAGAGTGCTGGCAACCAAGGAAGAAATAGAGACAGACAAAAACTAAAAGACAAGAACAACTGAATACCAGACAAACAACAGATACAAAACGGGGGAAAAAACCCGAACACAGGAACCAGACACATAGGAGCTCTGAGCAGGCTGACTGCTCAAGGAATACTGAAAATCACTGGCAACTCCCAGTCAGGAAGCACTTGATTATATAGGGAAGAGGGAGAAGCCAATTGGCTGACAGAAATGTCAATCACTAGCCACACCTCGCTGATAGCTGCAGGACTACCTAGTGATACTGGGATTTAAAAGTGAGCCTCTCCAATCGCTCTGGACCAAAGCAATAAGGTTTATTAGGCACTAATGCTCTGTTATGGTGTCATATTCTTATTATCTATATTACTGGTCAGGCTTGTATTTTTGACCACAAACTCTTTTCTGCTTTCCACCTTGAGCTCTGCATATCAACCATTGCTGACTGTACATCACCTTCCACAACTTTACTTTGTCTGACCACAATTTCTTCTTCCCATGTTTACTACAACTGGGTGACGTCAGATCAGCTACATGTTAGCGGTTGCTAAAGGAGACTACTGTTTGGGTAGCCACCTGAGGATTTCCTGTGGGAAATAGTCTGTGAGGTCACAAAGGAACCCAAGGTAAACTTTAAGAAAGTAAACGCCTTTCTCACATTAGCTAATATTAATATTCATGAGTCCACCATTAGGGGGACACTGAACAACAATGGTGTGTAAGGCAGGAATGAAAGGAGAAAGTTGCTGTTCTCCAAAAAAGAGCAAACTGCAGACAGGCGGCAATGTTAAGTATCACCCGAAGAAGCCATAAGGCTATTGAAACAATGCTTTGTGGATGGATAACACTAAAATGGAGCTTTTTGGCTTAAATTTGGTGTCATGTTTGGAGAAAGAAAACACAGCATAAAAACCTCATATGATCTGTGAAACACGGAGGTGGTAGTATCATGTTTGGGGCCTGTTTTGCTGTGCCTGGGCCATGGCGGCTTTCCATCATTGACGGAACACTGAATTCTGAATTAAACCAACAATTTTCAAGGAAAAATGTCAGGGTCTCTGTCCATGAGCTGAATCTCAAGAGACCTTGGAACACATGGCAAGACAACAACCTAAAGCACACAAGTAATTCTACAATAGAATTGTTAAAGGGGATTAGAGTTAAAGTTTTGGAATGGCCAAGCCAAGGTCCGGACTTTAAACTTACAGAAATGTTGTGGAAGGCCTGAAGAAGCAATTTGTGGAAGGAAACCCAAAAACATAATAGCGGAAGCTGTTTTGCACAGAAGAATGGACTAAAATTCCCCCAAATTAATGTGCAGGACTGATCAAAAATTACTGTAAACCTTTAGATACAGTTATTGCTGCACAATAGGGTCACACAGATACTGGAAACAAAGGTTCACATACTTTAACCACTCATAGATATGTGATATTAGATCATTTTCCTCAAGAAATTACCAAGGCTAATATTTTTAACTTTTTCAAGACTTGTGTGAAATTCTGACATAGCTTTAGATCAAATATAAGCCGACATGGGAAATTCTGAAAAAAAATTCACAAACTTCCAAGCACCACTGTATATTTAGGTATGCATTAACCTGTACTTGAAGAAAGTGTTAGTGTTGGTGTCACTTTAAGTCATGAAATACTGTATCGAATGTCCTTCTACTTGGAATGAGACCTAGAAATCCTTGCTTTGATCTTAAGATATTTTAGTTTCAAATGTATATTTCTTTTATCTCTCGCTCAGATGAGAAATACGTATTTGGCAGTGCCTTTAATGTTATGGTAGGAGGAGCCAGAGCTCTTTACATTTCTATATATGGTCACATATGGGGAATGTATAACAATATAATGTACAGTAATACCCTGATTGTACCGGACCCCTGTGCTGAGCAGCAAACATGGATGTTCTCTATATACTTCTGTTTATTCAAGGTAACAAAATTAAAGCTGTTATAATAGATAAGAAGAAAAAGATACAAGATAGATAGATAGATAGATAGATAGATAGATAGATAGATAGATAGATAGATAGATAGATATGAGATAGATAGATAGATAGATAGATAGATAGATAGATAGATAGATAGATAGATAGATAGATAGATAGATAGATATGGGATAGATAGATAGATAGATAGGAGATTGATAGATAGGAGATTGATTGATTGATTGATAGATAGATAGATAGATAGATAGATAGATAGATAGGAGATAGATAGATATGAGATAGATAGATAGATAGATAGATAGATAGATAGATATGAGATAAATAGATATGAGAGAGATAGATATGAGAGAGATAGATAGATATGAGATAGATAGATAGATAGATAGATAGATAGATAGATAGATATGAGATAGATAGATAGATAGATAGATAGAGAGATATGAGATAAATAGATATGAGAGAGATAGATATGAGATAGATAGATAGATATGAGATAGATAGATAGATATGAGAGAGATAGATATGAGATAAATAGATATGAGATAGATAGATAGATAGATAGATAGATAGATAGATATGAGAGAGATAGATAGATAGATATGAGAGAGATAGGTAGATATGAGATAGATAGATATGAGAGAGATAGATAGATATGCGAGAGATAGATAGATAGATAGATAGATAGATATGAGAGAGATAGATAGATAGATAGATAGATATGGGATAGATAGATAGATAGATAGATAGATAGATAGATAGATAGATAGATAGATAGATATGAGATAGATAGATAGATAGATAGATAGATAGATAGATATGAGATAGAGAAAATAGATAGATAGATAGATAGATAGATAGATAGATCGATAGATAGATGTCCCATCTGTTTGATGATGTTTATCTTCTTCGATTTGTGTTCTGTACATTAAGCCACTCTGAGTATTATGGCTTTTGTGCGTTCTACAATCTCCTGACAGATATGATGCATCTTACTAAATATCTGAAGTCTTCTCTTACAGGGATCACTGGTGAAATGGTTCTGCATCAGCCCCAGAACATTGTATCCGTGGATGTTAATGGCACCGCAGTCATCACTTGTGTGTCCAGTGCAAACTCTGTAGGAGTAAAATTCTCCTGGTACTATAAAAAATGGAGAGATGGTGAAGACCCGGTCCGTGTAAAGTCATGTCTGAAGGATAATGATACACACAAATATGCCTGCAAACATGAGAACTATGTGGCCAGCTTGGAGATATATAACGTACAAATCGCTGACTCTGGAGTTTATTACTGTATGTATCGTCACACTACACTTTCTCTGAAATTTGGCAATGGAACCAATCTGAGTGTTGGAGGTAAGAAAACATAGCTAAAAATGGGGTAATGTTACATACCTCACTGTGTTCCAACCAGCAGCCACCGTTTTGGCTGGCACATCTGACAGTTCTCTGGTCATGTAGTCGTCTGATTCCGGTGACGTATTCAGCTTTTATTACCGTAATCTTGACTCTTCTGTGTGATCACACCTAGTCATCGCTGCTAAACTCTCCTCTCTGGTTCTGGGCTCAGAAGTTACAGCAGCAGTTGCTAATCAGATAATCTAGCTAGGATACATAACCCAGTTTACCCAGGATTCTCTTGGCAGTTATTGGCTCTTCTTATTAAAACTCGGGTGTGGAATTATGGATTGTATTCTGTATACCTGGCCCAGTTTACCATTGACCCTCCTACTGGAATAACCTTCTCTTCGGTTATTTAGCATCTGACCCTGGACTGTCTGACTTTGCACCTGCCTATCATGTCTAGACCTGTAGTCTCGAGTGTTCTGGCTCAGCTTGTCTGTGACCTGGATTCAGTCTTCTGATTTAGCTTGTATATACAATACTGTGCAAAAGTTTTAGGCAAGTGTGGAAAAAATGCTTCAAAGTAAGAATGCTCTCAAAGCTAGAAGTGTTAATACTTTATTCAATGTTGTCAATTAATGAAATGACTGAACAAAAGAGAAATGTAAATCGCATCTATAATTGGGGTGAGCACCCTCTGCCTTCAAGACGGCATCAATTTTTCTATGCATGCAATTAGTGTTTTTGTAGGATTGCAGTCAGGTGTATGCTTAACCAATTATACGAAACAGGTGATAATGATCATCATATTCATGTGTAGGTTGGAATACAGTCTTTAACTAAAACAGAAGACACAGCTGTGTAGGAGGCTTAAAATTGGGTGAATAGAAGAAAAAGAGGAAAAAAGATTTCTCTGCGTATTTAGGGAATTAAATATCTCTACAGAAGAGGTATGAGTGGTTTGAGCAAATAAAGCCAAATAGGATTCGCCAAAGTATAAAAGATTTTTGGATTTAGTCATTAAAAGGTATAAAAAATATTTATGGTTTATCAAGCTATGCGTTTCAGCGCCCCAGGCGCCTTTTTCAAATAGTCAACTTACACATAGATCAGCCATGCCCAAATTTACATCTAATGTACACCACATGTATGACTCTTGCCAGATGTCCTTGCCAATAAGCGTAAGGAGGTGCCATGCATCCTTTAAAAAAGGAAAATGGTAGAAAAAAAAACATATCCTTAAGGGGTTAAAGCAGACTGGGATTTCAAGATGTCCTGTTCAAGCTCTTTTGAAGAAGTGCAAACAAATTGGTAGCATTGTAGACTGTAGACACAGTGCTTGGCCAGGGAAGCAGTGCAGCAGATGAAAGACACATGATACTTACTTCTCTTTGAAATTGGAAGATGTCCAGCAATGCCATCAGCTCAGAACTGGTAGAAACCAGTGGGAACCCATCTACTGTTCAGAGAAGTCTGGCTAGAAGTGGTCATCATGGAAGAATTGTGGCCAAAAAGCCATGTTTGATGTAAAAACTAGGCCAAGTGCCTCAATTATGCATGCAAACATAGAAATTGGGGTGCAGAAAAATGGCCATTAGAGTCTCTCCTATTTCTAAGTCTGAGTTCACACGTGTGTTTGTGCTGAGTTCATCCTATGACGAAACTGAATGAACCCTATTGACTATAATGTGGTTTGCCCGACTTTTGTTATGCCCTCCGGCATTTTTCCAGATGACATAGCAAAGCATGTTATGCTATTTCATCTCAGATTTTACGATGGATCTGTGCTAGAGGATCCATCTGGTGCAGATGTAAGCAGTCAAGTGTGGTAAGAAGATGGATAACAGGAAGTGGAGGAGAGTGATGAATCATGCTGCTCATAAAATTTTATGATGAGGAGAGGGAAGATGGAGGAGAGTGAGAGACTCGTACAGACATGGCTGCTGGAGCTAATGGTGAGTGATTTACAGATACTGTCCTCCATGCCGATGTTGTGTATCTGTGTGTACTACAGAAGGTTAGCGAACAGAATTAGTTTTTTCCATGTTCAGTGCATAGAAGACATTAAAGCAGGTTTCTCTGACAAGCTCAAAGAGAACTGAAAAATAGAGATGCAGCCTGCAGAGAAGAAGACTGGTTATAAATTCAGGATACAGATCATATAATGGTCATAAATAGTGTTATTCCTCGGTACACATATGGCAACCTATCTGAAAAAGTATACTTGCACTTTCAAATAAGTTAAGTGAAAGTTGCAGCTACGGTGCACCGTCCTTCAACCATATACACTTTATTGGCGATTATTGCTTCTACCGACTTGCCAGCCTGCATTCACAGTAAGGCCTTAGTGACACGGGCGTTTTTTCCCGTGATTTGCGGATGGCATGACGGATGCGCATCCGCAAATTGCGTGACCGGGGCCAAAAAACTCGCCCGAAAAAACTGCTCCTAGCCGCGTTTCAATAGAAACGGGCTGGAGCTGTCCAGCGCATTGAATTCAATGGAGCCGGCTCCATTGAAAGCAATGGGCTGCGGGCGATCTCACGATTAATTTTCGGGAAGGGCTTAAAAATATAAGCCCTTCCCGGAAATTCATCCAGAAATGTGTAAAAACAAACAAACAAAAAATATACTCACCTGGTTCCGGCAGACGGAGTTCAGCGCGGCGGGCCGGCAGTTCTCCTGAACTGCTCTGAGTAGTATTCAGCAGCCGGGGATTTAAAATCCCCGCCTGCTGAATGAGCTGCCTCTGATTGGTCACAGCCTCACCAATCAGAGGCAGCTCTCACTTACCCATTCATGAATTCATGAATGGGTGAGTGAGTGCTGCCTCTGATTGGCTCAGCGCAGGGACCAATCAGGGGCAGCTCTCAGCTGAATGACAGCTGAGAGCTGCCCCTGATTGGTCCTTGCGCTGAGCCAATCAGAGGCAGCACTCACTTCATACCACACTTTTGTGTGGTATGAAGCTTTTTTAGCTTGTCTCGCGACTCTGTAGTTTAGTGACCCTATTACCGCGTAACCTGCTTAGCCTCCAACTGGGTGAGCTATTGAAGATTTTTTTTCACTTCTTCTTCTCCTCTTATTTTTCTTCTGCTTCAGCTCTTTATTTTTCTCCTCTTCCTCTGTTAGTTTCTCTTCCTTATCCAGCTTTACCTCATCTACTTTGTTTCTTCTCCTCCTTTGTTGTCTACTTCTATTTCTTCTCATTGTATTGTATTTTCCTCCTTCCATTTTTCCTCTTTGTTCTATTTCTTTTTGTTTTTAACCTATTTCCTCTACTCTTTAATATTCTCAACCTACACCTTCATTCTTTTTCTTCTCTTCCTGTTTCTCTTCAGTCTTCTTTGCCTTTTTTAACTTTTCATTAACATATTTAAAGAGGTTGCCTAGAGAGGACTCCTTACCCGGACCTGCAGTCAGTGGCGTAGCAAGGTCAGGTGGTACTCGGTTCGGAAACTTTTTTGCCCCCCCCCCCCTCTCCCAATTTTGAAATTACTAAAAGAAGGGAAGACAAGATTCTTACAGTTGCAAGTGTAATTTTCTAGCTTATATACTTAACATTGTGAGCATAAAAACTTAAAGCCTTTGTCTCCTAACTTTGTTCTCTGCAAATTTTGAAATCCCATCAATTCCTTTCGGTGGTTTGTTTTCAATTGACAAGATGGGTAAACCAGAGAGCCGAGCCTGGCTCACAGTGGACCTAAGAGGGCTCTTGTTTAATTTTAGTTTTGAAAAACTCCTCTCGCATGATGCTACTAAAACACATCACGTTAACAAGAATCTTAAGGTTAAAGTGATAGTCACAGCTCACCTCCTCCCCCTCGCTGCACAGGTCAAAGTGCATGCTGGAATAGTCTCGAAGAAATCAATAGGTCAGCTTCTGTCCACTGTGTGAAAGGCCCATGAGTTCTGCAGTAAAGCATCTCTCTAAATGCTGTGAACTGCAGTGAAGACAAGATGGCCGCCCCGTAGTCGTGAACAGACAATAGAATAATAAAAAAATCTATAATCAGAAAACAAAATATCAAAATGGAATATGTTTCACTATCTGGTTTTTCTTAGTGAAAAGAATACAGATGATACATTCCAATTAAGGGTTCCCTGAGCCATCAATTTTTGGGTCATTTTCCCCCAAAAAATGTATTTAAAAAAATTTCAACTTTTGTTAACCAGCATAAGAGTTTTTCACAGGTGTTTTTTGGGTGGTGATTATGTGTTTACTTATGTTTAGCATGCACTTATTCATCAAGTAAAAACATCTAAAAGAATAAAAGCCAAAAACTAGGCAATGACCCAAAAAACGCAAGTGAAAAATGCGCTATTTGTATCATGTTAACCATTTCCCTGCTGACTTGCAGTTAACCTCTCGATCCTCCGCCTGTGATAGCTGCGGTGAGGACTCCCTTCATTCCTGCAGTGACGTGAGGCTCAAAACTGCTCGCATCCACGGGGCGTTCACATAGTGGGGAGCTAAATATCTGGCCATGATTCACAGCTCCATATCGTGCTCGCCTGTCTGAAGGAGCCCTAACCTGGGTATCTCCTGTATATTATTATGTATGTACAGCTGCTGAGTATAGTAATATACCAGAATGTAATGATATACATAGGAGAGCGCCAAATGGATTACTTGTATAGCAGAATTTGCTGGAAATTGAACAGATGACTCACCTGGCACTGAGCGGGGACCCCCAATAGGGGACCTAACTGCTCGGCACCTGTAGTCCAGGTGTACTTACGATATCAAGATTTTACCTTGATCCTCTGTTTTCTCACCTTTCCAGATTAAGAGTACATCATCGATGAACCGTCTACAAAATAGGAAGTGAGGATTATTAAAATGGTTTGCCTCAAACGCTCCAACATATAAATTAGTATTACATGGGGCAAATTTCATTAGCAGTAGATGCTAATAGTTATTTAGATTTCATTAGCTGCCATGAAAAAAAGTGAAAATTGAATATACCATTTAAAATGGTCTAATCATTGAATTTCAACTAATTTTGCAGTTGCGTCTCAAGAGCCATAACTTTTTCACTTTTCCATTGACATGGCCATATAAGGGCTTGTTTTTTGCGGGACAAGTTGTGATTTTTTAAACAGGGGGGAGGAAAAAAAGAAATGGGGAAAAAATAAAAAAAAGGGGCCATGTCATTAAGGGGTTAAATAATGCATTAACTTCCTTCTCTGGGTCATTATGACGCATGGATACCACATGTGTGATTGTATTTCTGATTTTTTACAAAGTAAAGGGAGACAAGTGTTTTTATAATTTTTTTTAAATTTTTTTTCCATTTTTTTTTTTTGTTAATTTTTTTTCTTTTGTCCCTTTAGGGGACTTCCACAGGGACCCATCAGGACCCCTGATCACATTCCGGGGGTCTGATGGTGACAGCCCTTTACATGCTGCAGTGACAGCCCTTTACATGCTGCAGTCACATAGACTGTAGCATGTAAAGGGTTAACACAGCAGAGATCAGAGGTTTTCTCTGATCTCTGCTGTAAGAGCTGGTGCCTAGCTGTCCTCTGACAGCCAAGCACCAAGCTCTCCCTGCCACAGAGACCATCGGCTTGCTTCTGATAAGCCGATGGTCTCTATGGCAACCTGTAAACAAAGCAGGAGATTGCCGGCAGATCGGCAATATCTTCTGCTGGTTTTTCAAAGCCCTTGCTTTGTTCTCTGTGGGGCTGTGCAGGCAGAGCACACTGTCACAGCTTGTGGCATTGTGCTCTGCAGCTCCCATAGTGATACATAGCCCGGAAATCTGGGCTATATCACTATCGGCAGTGGAGCTCGTCCCGGAAAATTTCCGAGCGTGCCACTCAAGGGGTTAATCAATCTGTCAGGATCAGATGGAACTGCTCCTAAATAGATGATTTCAAGGAACAATCTAACCTATTTAAGGAGAGGTTCTGTGAAAAAAGCTACTCATTCACATTGATAAAAGCAGCCTATCAAAAAGCATTAACATACAGTGGAAAAATGTATTATAATAAGCAGAAAAGATAGGATAATAATACAACTAACTAAAAATGGCTTTTACTACCAATTATAGTACACAAGGAGGTGAGATTAAACATTTTTTAGAAAAACACTGGGGTGTATGAAAGGGTAATTCGTTCCTTTATTCGACGATTGCAAAAAAAACGAACTTGATTTTTCGTCGAACAAAACTTAAAAAAAATATTCTGGCTCCATCCTGTTTACGTAAACAATCCACTAAACAAGTAGTTGAGAAGCCAGCAGGTATTTGCAAAAGTAATTTAAGAGGGTGCAAGTGCTGCGCACAAATTAATTATGGAGGAACAGAGATTACATCTAATCCAGATCAGAAAATAATAAAACTGAGGCACCACATGACATGCAGTGCGACTTAGCGGTATGCCTGTTGGAATGCCCATGTGGTCTAAAATATGTGGGCCAAACAAAAAATATGCTGAAAACTCGGTTAAACCAACATAGATTTAACCCCTTAAGGACCAGGCTGTTTTGTACCTTAAGGACCAGACACTTTTTAGGGATTTTACCCATGTGGCGGTTTCACTGCCCTATTTCTTTTCCTTTAGCTACCAAAATTATTTTTGCTTCTCTGTTATAGCTGATGCAGAGACAGGAAAGAAAGCTTATTTGGTTAAGATTTGTAGAACAGCCAGTCCCCTCTGATGATGTGACAAGTACAGAGAATGTCCATAGCAAGTGACTACCGATTGGAAATTGTCGAGCTTTGTCTCTAGAGCAGTTGTTGCAGTGAATGGGAACAACAGAAACAATATAGCACAGATCCCATTCACTTCAATGAGAGCTACGGAAACAGAGCCCAATTGACAGGCTCCGATCAAGTGGCCAGTAATCATGGCAGCACTTTTCCATCTTGGCTATGAAAAGCTGAGATGGGAACATCAATTTAACTTTTTATTTAATGTGTTATGATAACTAAAATGTACTACAATGCTGGAAATCAAGTCATGCTATGGATTGATATATCTGAAAATCACATAAACACTTTCTATTTCATTTAACCCTACCACCATTCTATGTTTGTAGGCAGGTCCTCTTCCAGAAGCTCCATTCATATTCTCGGTCATCGCCAGCTTCATCTTCCTCACACCCCTTTACAGCTGACCTGTGTAGTGCTTGCGGCTAATGATATAGTCCATCTATACTGGAACATCTCAGGAACATATCACAAGGGATGGATCATCTCTAAAGAAGAATCAGATGGGACATCGACTGTGACAAACTTCATTGTGCTTCCTAAGGACAAGTGGAACCACGGGGAAAAGGCGACTTGTGAAGTTTGGCTAACATCTTCTCCCATCAGTGTCCACTGGGAAATACCAGCACAAGGTAACAATTAGAGATGAGCGAGCACACTCGTCGGAGCTTGATGCTCATTCGAGTATTAGGGTACTCAAGATGCTCGTTACTCGAGACGAACACCAAGCAGTACTCGAATCTATTTTATTTCCTTCCCCTCATGTTTAGCACCATTTTCTAGCCAATAAACATTGGGGAAGGCATTACCACTTCCTGCTGTGACGAGCCAGCCCTATTCCACCCCACAGAAGTGAGTGGCTGGGCCGACAAGGTGACCGCCGAGTACTTAAAGTGGTCCCTCCCGCGGCTCGCCTCAGACGCATGCTGGCAGAGGTTAGGGAAAGTGCTGCTGCTGATATAGGGAAAGTGTTAGAGTAGGATCCTGTCTTCAAGAACCCCGACAGTCCTTCTTAGGGCTACATCTGACTGTGTGCATTACTGTTGTGGCTGCCTGGGAGCAGTAGTGCACCATTTTTTTTTTTTTCATCTCGGGCTGTGCAGGCCATATTAGCTATAGTGTTCTCAGTCTGCAGTGTATTATACAGAGTATAGGGAAAGAGCTGCTGCTGATATTGGGAAAGTGTTGGAGTAGGATCCTGTCTTCAAAAGCCCCAAAGCTCCTTCGTTGAACTACATCTGACCGTGTGTATTAAACTTGTGGCTGGCTGGGAGTAGTAGTGCATCCATTTTTATATTACACATCTAGGGCTGTTTGCAGCCTTTCAGTAGTAGTTTTTTTCAGGCTGCAGTGCCGTACAACCAGCTCTCACCGTGAAACTGCACTCAAATAATTCCTAGCCTGCTGCGAACGACTTAATTTATACCCTTCTCTGTCTGTAGTGCATAACACAGAGTGTTGGAGCACAGCCACTTCTATAGGGAAAGTTATATACACTATACAGTCCGTATCCTCCGTGCAAAAATCCCAAAGCTCCTTTGTTGGGCTGCATCTGACCGTGTGCATTATACATGTGACTGGCTGGGAGTTGTAGTGCTTCCATTTTTGTATTACGCATCTAGGCCTGTTCCCAACCTTTCAGTAATAGCATTCTCAGCCTGCAGTGCCGTACAACAAGCTCTCACCGTGAAACTGCACTCAAATAATTCCTAGCCTGCTGAGAATGACTTCATTTATACCATTCTGTGTCTGCAGTGAATTAGATACAGAGTGTTGGGGCACAGCCACTTCTATAGGGGAAGTTATACACTATACAGTCCTGATCCTCCATGCAAAAACCCCAAAGCTCCTTCTTAGGGCTACATCTGACCGTGTGCATTATACTTGTGGCCTGCTGGGAGTTGTAGTGCATCCATTTTTGTATTACGCATCTAGGGCCTAGGCCTGTTCGCAGCCTCTCAGTAATAGCGTTCTCAGCCTGCAGTGCCGTACAACCAGCTCTCACAGTGAAACTACACTCTAACATTTCCTAGCCTACTGCGAAGGTCTTCGTTTATACCATTCTGTGTCTGCAGTGCATTAGACAGAGGTCTCACCGCTAAACAGTACTATAATATTTCCTGGGCCACTGCAAAGTATTTCAGCTCTGCCGCTGTGCAGAGCGTCTCACAATACCCTTTCCTTGGTGGGGTTGAGATAGCCGCAGTTACCAGCACTATCCACTGGCATTAGAGTCTTCTCCCACTCCATACAGCCTCTATTATCTACAAGTCTCTGTGAGCGGTAAATTACCCCTAAGTACCAGCGCAAGACAGCGGGATAATTTTTCCTAGTCACAGCATAGAGCCTCCGCTATCTACGAGTCTCTGTGTGCGGTGAATTAAGCCACAGTTGTCAGTGCTGTAAAGTGGGGTAATTTATTTGGGGCCGAGTTCCAGGTCCAGGTGAATCACAGCCGGCTGCTGTGGGATTAGGAGAGAGGCAAGTTTCTGGCGTCTCTAGCTTTATATCACAATTTATGGGTCCATGTGGTAGACCTTTATTACAAACAGAGCAGTGTAAGCAGGTCCATGGAAGGCAGAAAATGCATCCAGCTATGTGGCCAGGGGGAGAGGCAGGGCCAGAGCAAAGAATCCCCCAACTGTTTCCCAAAGCACCACCCCGCGGCAAGCCTCCGTGCAGAGGCCTAGGCGTTCAAAGGTGTGGATGTTTTTCAGTGAGAGCGCGGACGACCAACGAACAGTGGTGTGCAACCTGTGTCGCACCAAGATCAGCCGGGGAGCCACCACTACCAGCCTCACCACCACCAGCATGCGCAGGCATATGATGGCCAAGCACCCCACAAGGTGGAACGAAGGCCGTTCACCGCCTCCAAGTCACACCACTGCCTCTTCCCCATCCAGCAATGTCTCTAAGCGCAGCGTTCAGCTTTCACTTACACAAGCGTTGGAGTGAAAACGCAAATACGTCGCCACGCACCCGCACGCACAAGCTTTAAACGTGCACATTGTCAAATTAATCAGCCTGGAGATGCTGCCGTACAGTGGAAATGTAGGCTTTCAAAAACATGATGGCGCCGGCGGTCCCGCGCTACTCAGTTCCCAGTCGCCACTATTTTTCCCCAGTGTGCAGCCCCAGCCCTACACCAGCACGTCTCCCGCAACATTAATCGTGCCCTCACCAACGCGGTTACTGGGAAGATCCACTTAACAATGGACACGTGGACAAGCACAGGCGGGCAGGGCCACTATATCTCCCTGACGGCACATTGGGTGAATTTGGTGGAGGCTGGGACCGAGTCAGAGCCTGGGACTGCTCACGTCCTACCCACACCCAGAAAAGCAGGTCCTACCTCGGTGCTGGTATCTGCTGCGTTTTATGCCACCTCCTCTAAACACTCCCCCTCCTCCGCCACCTCTACCTCTCAATTAAGAAGTGTGAGCACGTCGCCAGCAGTCGGTATCAAGCGGCGCGGCAGCACAGCGGTGGGCAAGCGTCAGCAGTCCGTGCTGAAATTAATCAGCTTAGGTGACAAGAGGCACACGGCCCCTGAGCTGTTGCAGGGTCTGACAGAGCAGACCGACCTCTGGCTTTCGCCGCTGAGCCTCCGGGTGGCGGCTCTGCAGCTCGGCAGCCTCACACACGTGCCACGCCTGGCCCACGTCTTCAACTGCGTTGGGCCCGTGGAACTTCTTCCTGGTTAATCTAGTCTTTGGAGTGGTGAAAGCAACGTAACTGATTTAATGAGCCGTTCACTGCTGTACTAACATCGGAGTCCGGTTTATGCCCACGATTGCTGAGGGTGTGGGCAGAGGCCTGTGTCCTGGGGGAAATGCAACTGTGCCAGGTTGGGCCCGTGTAACTTCTTCCTGGTTAATCCAGTCTTTGGAGCGGTAAAAGCAACCATAACTGATTTAATGAGACCTTCACAGCTGTACTAGCATCGGAGTCCGCTTTATGCCCACGATTGCTGAGGGTGCAGGCAGGTTCCAAAGTTCTAGGGGAAATGCAACTGCTCCAGGTTTGGCCCATGGAACTTCTTCCTGGTTCATCCAGTCTTTGGAGCGATAAAAGCAACCGCAACTAATTAAATGAGACGTTCACACCTGTACTAGCATTGGAGTCCGCTTTATGCCCACGATTGCCGAGGGTGTGGGTCGAGGGCGAGGTTCTTAGCGGAGTATAATTCTGCCATGTTTGGGCACTGTAATTGCTTCATGTTTAATACTTTCCTTGGGTTCCTTTGGCTTGCCACACAGAGTATTGCTGCATTGTGGAGATGTGTAGAAGTGCTGGCACCTGAGTCCTCTTTATGCCCACGTTTGCGGCTCCTGACAATTTTGTGATGGAGGTGGCATGGGATTGGAATGATGATCGTACGTCAATTTATCATCAATTCTCAACAGCATCGTGGGCTATCGCCCACACTTTCAAAGAGGGTCGCTGCCTGGCCCTGCCAACCGTCTGCAGTGAGTGCCCCCGGTTCCTCCTCATCCAGTACGCGCTTATAAATAGACATGAGGGTGGTATGGCCATGAAGCGAGCGTGTGGCATGAGGGCAGCTGAACGCCGCGCAGGGAAACTTTTGTGTGCGCTGTGGACGAAGGGTCGTGCGGGGGGATTGGACAGCATATAACCCAGGAGAAGAGGCAGCGGTGTCACCCACAGGCAGTGATTGTCCTTGGTTGCAGGTAGTGTGGTGCTTAGCTAAGATGTGCCAGCGTGTGTGCCTTGCTAATGAGGGTTTGTCCAAAGTAAATTCTTCAGGAGGTGATGCCAGACTCTTGCCCCCATTTTGGCTTAATAGTGGGACCTGGGAGCCTCAGTTGTAGCTATGCATGCTGCCCCTGCCCTTCCCTATCCGTTTCTGTGGTGTTTCCATGACTTTCTGAGGTTTTCTGGTGTTTCACAAGTCATCAGCTATGTGGAGCATCGGTCCCATACAAAAATGCTCGAGTCGCCCATTGACTTCAATGGGATTCGTTACTCGAAACGAGCTCTCGAGTATTATGGAAAGTTCGACTCGAGCAACGAGCACCTGAGCATTTTGGTGCTCACTCATCTCTAGTAACAATTGATCCTAGAAGTAAAGTGGCAAGAACACATTTGTGAAGATATTCCATGACTTCTATAGAACACAATGGACAATAAAGAATGATTGTGCTGTCTAAAAACATTTGGCATTTCATAGGGATGAGTAAGAGGTTTTATTGCTGGTGATTCAGCTGCTGTTACTCCAACCGTTACTAGTATAACAGAGTTTAATAGCCAATTGAAGTGTAACTATGCTTTCTAAAAACTTTTGAGATGTCATGGGCACATGTCAAAAATTTTGATTACTGGTGGCTTGCCTGCTGAAACCCCCACTAATCACCAGCTGAAGCACTCATCCAACTTCTATCACTGTTCGTGAGCTGAAGATGAGCCAATAGACTTTTTATTGAGCCCATCTTCAGCTAATGAGCAGTGACAACACTTAGATGAGTCAGAGGAAGCACTCATCTAAGTGTTGTCATTGCTTATTAGCTGAGCAGCTAGCACTGGTAGCACTCTAAAATTCGCTGTGTGGTATATTGATGTGTCGGCCAAAGGGAGACCTTTCTTGAATTCCTAGAGAAGGTCCTAATTTTTGGGGAAGCAGGAAGGAGAGAGCCCAACACTATTGGAAGCAAGGCGATACATAAAGTACCAGGGCAACTTTTTCCTAGTCAAATTCCCTCCCCTGGCAAGAAGAGAAGGACCAAAAAAGGCGCAGAGTTTGTTACAAACAAGGAGGGACACGATGCGTCACTGTGAAATGTGCCCCACATAACCCATCTGTGCAGAAAAGATTGCTTCAAAATACACTATACATCCCTGGAATTGTAATTTGATTATTGCCTTTAAACACCATTATATGATTTACCCTGATAGATCCGAACTGCTTATACATAAAGCCACATGCCGCTCCTTCCCTTCTGAGCCCTGCCAGGTGCCCAAAAGGCAGTTTAAATATGGGGCATTTCCGTGCTCTATAGAAATTAGATAACACATCATGGGGTGTTTCTCTCCTTTTGTCCCTGGTAAAAATGTAAAATCTGGGCCTAAATCGACATATTACTGGAAAAATTAGAATTTTTTGTTTACAAATCAAATTGGTAAAAAAATTCACAAAACACCAGTGGGGTCAAATGCTCACTACACCCCATGATGAATTTCCTGAGGGGTCTACTTTCCAAAATGGGGTAAGTTCTTGTGGGTTTCAAATGTACTGGTACCTCAAGGAGCTGCAAACACAACATGGCATCTGAAAATTATTCCATTACTTCATGAGGGTTTGGGGATATATAGGCTCTTAAAATCCATGTCAGGACTGAACTGGTCCTTAAAAAAAAGCTTTGCTAGTAAATGTGAAAAATGACTGCTAAAATCCTATGTTTGTCTATTTATAGGTGAGCACTATGGATATTTTACCTCTAAATGTCAAAGTTTCCTGATAGCAGTTGTGACCGCTGGGGCTTTCTTGGTGTTGATGGTGTCCATCCATCTCATCAGGACTCTCAAGCTCACAGGTAACATACAATATGCACAGCTGTCACCCAACTGCCAATGTTTTATACATGTTATAGCATATTCCACATCGGTCAACATATATGTATTCTGTTTTCTATTGCAGATAGTAAAACTCCAAGCTTAATGGGAAAAAATGTTGTGACTGAGGTAATTATATAATGACCTAAGACTATTTCCCATGCCTGTCCTAGGTTTCATGGCACCCTGTGCAGAACTTTTTTTTTTGCTCCCTTGCCTTAAGAAAAGAAAAAAAAATAATATATATATATATATTAGTACTGTATTGCCTACATTCTGACTGTGCAGAAAGCTGCAAATTACTAGCATACCCACACCAGAATTGCCCAGTGAATATGGTACCAGCACCAAGCTCATAACATAAGTACAGAACCGAAATTAAGCTCATAAGATAAATACAGCACAAACTAACCTCAGTACATAGCTTCAATACCAGAACCACATTTTTAACATAAATACAGCACCAAAATCAAGCTCATAACATACATACAGGTTGAGAACCAAGCTCACTACATAAATACAGCACCAGAACCTAAGGAGTCTGCATCCATCTGTGCCCCCCCCCCCCCCCCCCACACACACACACACAAGATGATGTCCAGTACCCTGTGTACCACAGCATGCAGCTAAGGCTAGCCCTGACTATTGCCTTCACATTGACTCATAGATCATCTCTTACCTTATACTGTATGGCCGCCCTCTTTTTACATCACCAGGTTCTTCATAGGCCAATTGTTTTCTACATTTAAACCAATTTTTTTTAAGGAGTTTAAACCTATAAAACATGTACCATCTGGTCTTATTATATATTTACATAAACCCAGAGTCAGTAGGGTCCACTAAAGCAAAGTCTATGCATTATTGTATTCAAATAAATGTATGACAGCTGGTGATTTATATATATTTTTTCTAGGATGAAACTGTCTATTCAGAACTGAATATAAATCATCTTACTAGATCTACACAGTCAAAGCCAAGGATGCTACATTAATGGCGGATCAATGCCCAATTAACCAGAGCTATTCTTATAGACCGAAGTTACTCGTTTATCAGGCTGTCAGTCTTATTTTAACATCTTAATAAAGAATGGATCTTGTAACTGCACAGCTTGGGTCCTTTTTAACAAAAATGTCCTATACTGTAGAGGAATCCTTCATTGGACTTGGGACCTAGATAAAGAACTAGTATTGAATGCAATGAAATGGTCCTAAACATTGGGGATATTTATCATCAGGAAGATATTTGACACAACTTTTTTTTCTTTTTTTCCTTCTACACTTTAAAGGGGTTGTCCCGCGAAACAAAGTGGGGTTATACACTTCTGTATGGCCATATTAATGCACTTTGTAATGTACATTGTGCATTAATTATGAGCCATACAGAAGTTATTCACTTACCTGTTACGTTGCTGGCGTCCCCGTCTCCATGGTGCCGTCTAATTTTCAGCGTCTAATCGCCCGATTAGACGCGTTTGCGCAGTCCGGTCTTCTCCGTGTTGAATGGGGCTGCTCGTGCTGGAGAGCTGCTCCTCGTAGCTCCGCCCCGTCACGTGTGCCGATTCCAGCCAATCAAGAGGCTGGAATCGGCAATGGACCGCACAGAAGACCTGCGGTCCACCGAGGGTGAAGATCCCAGCGGCCATCTTCGCAAGGTAGGTAAGAAGTCACCGGAGCGCGGGGATTCGGGTAAGTACTATCCGTTTTTTTTTTTCAACACATGCAACGGGTTTGTCTCGCGCCGAATGGGGGGGCTATTGAAAAAAAAAAAAACCTGTTTCGGCGCGGGACAACCCCTTTAAGGCCTCTGTCAGACGACCAGTTTTTGCCGCGATTTGCGGATCACATGACGGATGCGCATCCGCAAATCGCGTGACCGGGGCCAATGATTCGCCGAAAAATCTGCAGCTAGCAGCGTTTTCGGCGAAACGGGCCCGATCAAAGGAGCGCTGTCCGCCCATTGAAATTCAATGGAGCCGGCAATACAGCTGGCTCCATTGAAAGCAATGGGCTGTCGGCGAGCGCAGGGTGAATTTTCGGGAAGGGCTTAAACATATAAGCCCTTCCCTGAAAACCATCCAAAAAGGTGTAAAAATAAAAAAAATATATATACTCACCTTGTCCCTGCAGCCGAAGTTCAGCCGCGGCCGGCCGGCAATTCTCCTGAACTGCTCTGTGTAGTATTCAGCAGGCGGGGCTTTAAAATCCTCGCCTGCTGAATGGGCTGCCTCTGATTGGTCATAGCCCTCACCAATCAGAGGCAGCTCTCACTCACCCATTCATGAATTCATGAATGGGTGAGTGAGGGCTGCCTCTGATTGGCTCAGCTCAGGGACCAATCAGGGGCAGCTCTATCTCCTATAATTTATCGCATATCCGCATAAAAAGCGGACATATGACCGATCTTATTGCGAAGCAATGGTTCTATATATGCGCAGATCGCATGCGCATCCGCAAATCACGGCAAAAAACGGTCGTCTGACCGAGGCCTAAAATATGACACATTTATCAAATGTTGCATGAGTTTGATAAAATTGTTTCATCTTTAACTCCAAGGGGTTAAAAAATGTAACTTGGACCATAAAATGCAAGAACTCATATAGCTATGTTGATTAAAAAAATAAAAAAAGTTTTGGCTCCTGGAAGGCAAGAGCAAAATAAGAAAAGTAAAAAAATCAAAACTATCTGGCCTTTAACAGGGTAAATACGCCATAGAGATGTGGAGTCACTCTGCAAGCCATCATGGAACTAAAGTGAGATTCCAACAAGCTTTGTGACTTTAAACAGTCACAATTCTTAAATAAGTCTAAAAAAAACAAAAACCTGACTGCACTCAAATCCTGCCCCACTTTTCTAGACTCTTGAAACTGCAATGAAAGACAAAACATTTTTTCGTAGGCTGGCTGCACATTGGCGAGCCGGATTCTGCATGCGAAATCCCACAAGTGTAATCCAGCTGTGGCCCTGGCTGGCAACCCAGCGTATCTGTATTATCTGTAATGCGAATGAACATGGAGGCGCTCATGCGCAGTATTTCTCACGCCATCGCTAGTTAATTGCATGTGGGCTGTAGATCAGACGGCCTCCATTGACTTCATTACATTTATGCAGTGATTGGCATAATAACTTCCCTTAATAACCTCAAATATGGTAAACATGGTTGAAGATTCACAGATAATTCAGAGGAATTTGTCTACCTAACCCCTTAAGGCTAATTTACACGGATGAGCGTGATATCACATTGTGAAACTTAGCCCGATATCACGCTCTGGAACGTGGGATGTTCCCGCAGATGTAAGGTGTTTTTGAGTCGTAAGGGCATGCACCTCGCACACCGTGCAATGTTTTTCCCATCCCCATTGAAAACAATGGGCAAGGCATTCAGAGGGAATGCCCAAAGATAGGACCTGCCGCCATTTCTTCCCACATCACATTGCTCATGTATATGACCCCATTCAAATTAATGGAGTTCAAATTCATGCAAGATTTGTACGTCTTGCAATGCGCAAACCTTGTGCGATTTTCTCGGACAAGTGAAAGTGGCCTAAACCTGGAACACAGCTGAGATGCCAGGGAATCAAAGCAGAATAGGGTTAGCAAAGCTGCATGCCAACCATGCCACACCTTAGATAAATAATTAGGGGTGCTCTCTATTTCTGTACACATTGTTTTGCCTTTTGTGGAATTGGGCAGCAAGTTGGCTCAGTGGTTAGCGCTGTTTTTTTTTTTGCAGCTCTGGGGTCCTAAGCTCAAATTCCACCAAGAACAGCATTTCCCTAGGTACTATAGTTTAATTCTGCACTCCAAAAGCATACAGGTAGTGAGTCCCAAGTGGGACAGAACCCAATATGAAGTGATGTGTAATATGCATGTGCTGTATAAATAAAGGTGATTATGTGGAATAGTAGCATTCACCAATTTTCTCCATTGATTAAATTATGGATATTTACTTCCATTCATGCTTTTGGGAAAAAACAGGGCTCTTGTCAGGAAGATGTGGTTGTAGAGGGCAGGGGGATGCAGGGACTGGAGGTTTGCACTCCCATTTGCCATTTTTTTAAGAATGCTGGTTCTGGATGGAATCTTCATATTTCTCATCTCAAACTCATCTCAAGGCCAGTAATGGCCCAAACTTTCACTGCCCTTTTTATGCTCATTTGTGGGGTGACTGTTTTTCCTCCTAGAAATTGAGCCACAAGCAGATCACGTCCAGGTTCTGGCCATTCAAGTGGGTGGCCGTGTGCTTAAGTAAGCCCAGCTGCTGTCTATATACCAGTGTGCACAGTAAATAATGATGAAAAAGGGAAATTGAGGAACCAGTTTCATTGACTAAATATATAGCAGTTCTAGCCCAATTTAACCGGGGTGTTACCGTTCCCATGGTTTCGATTGCCGTTTTGCTCACCGGAGGTTTTGATCTGCAGGACCAATTGCTCAGTTGCATTTTCGCTCTCTCTTTGGACTTCCTACATGCTTTCAAGCAGAAACTGTTCCTCCATTCCCACTATATCTTAAAGTCAGAATATAGCAACACTCAATACAGAAATGTATAACCCTCCCCTATTATATAGTGATGCCACACATCTTCATCCAAAAGGCCAAAAAGACATATGGTTTATTATCAAAATAATGGAAACACCTAGATGTTTCATGAGATTTTTCATTAAAGGGGTTGTCCCGCGCCAAAACGTTTTTGTTTTTTTTCAACCCCCCCCCCGTTCGGCGCGAGACAACCCCGATGCAGGGGTTAAAAAAGAACACTGGACAGCGCTTACCTGAATCCCCGCGCTCCGGTGACTTCTTACTTACCTGCTGAAGATGGCCGCCGGGATCTTCTCCCTCGGTGGACCGCAGGGCTTCTGTGCGGTCCATTGCCGATTCCAGCCTCCTGATTGGCTGGAATCGGCACGTGACAGGGCGGAGCTACACGGAGCTACACGGAGCCCCATTGAGAAAAGGAGAAGACCCGGACTGCGCAAGCGCGTCTAATTTGGCCATTAGACGCTGAAAATTAGACGGCAACCATGGAGACGAGGACGCCAGCAACGGAACAGGTAAGTGAATAACTTTTGATAACTTCTGTATGGCTCATAATTAATGCACAATGTACATTACAAAGTGCATTAATATGGCCATACAGAAGTGTATAGACCCACTTTGTTTCGCGGGACAACCCCTATAAAGGGGTTGACGTGAGGCCTTTTGACGTGAGGAATGATTTTGAAAGTTAATAAAACCTGAATTCAGTTTGGAGGGGAGTGGAATGGTATGTAATGGAATATTAGATCACTCGTCATGCAATAACTGTTCAAGCCCCAGTAGAGATATTGCTGGGATATAACTTGTACTCACTCCAATTTGCAAAACAGAGCAGAATGGCATGATTATGATCAGGCTGGTGACTGTGCTGGCCAAGGGAAGTGCCAAACCTTATCTTCATGCTCATGATTGGAGATAGTCAGCAGCATGGATAGGAGCATCTTTGTCAGGAAACAATGTCTGCAACCAATGGGGGAGCTGATGGGCAAAAATGTTATAATTGTCCTTGTAATCGCTCTCCCTTTTTAAGGTGACAATGGATCCTGCAGAAAACCATGAGATGGCTGCCCAAACCATGGTGGAACCACCACATGCTTGACTGTGGGAAGCAGGTAGCGGGATGATAGGCTTTCTTTGGTGTTCACCAGGTATGAACGCATCCTGTGGTGGGAAATAATGTAAAGGAGGATTCATTGGACTAAACTACATTTTTTTAGTCTTCAGTAGACTAGGATTCATGCTCTTGTTGGATCATTATAGTCATCTTCGTGTATTCATTGTGTAAACTGTGGTTTTCAAATTGCTGCTCTGCCATGAAAAGTTCAGCTTGTGATATTCTCATTATAATGGTCAGGATAAGAAGCTGGAAATGATGATTGAGCTCAGCAGTCACTCTGCCTGCAGTTGTCCTCCTATTAGAGATCACAATCTGCTTCAACGCCCTTCTATCTCTGTCACTGAGTTTACACTTTTGGCCATCATTGCATGTAGCAGACTATGCTTTGCCTTCAAGGGTATATGCTGTAATGACTTTTGATACTATATCTTTGGATACACCAAGTAAACTGACAGTTTTCTTGACAGATGCTTCAAGTAGACAGGCACCAACAATCTGCCCTCTCTGGAAGACTTTAAGGTTCTACATCTTGCATGATCTACATGAACTGTGGGCCCTGAGAGGATAGTATCCCTGTCAAAGGATAACGGAAAATCAGTGTCCTGGAATTAAATTTGTCCTGCTTTTGTGTAAAGAACTTAATTGTATCACTGAAGTAGAGATCTGCTAAAGTTGGTATCCCTTTCTCCTGCTCACTGGTGTTAGTGGACATGAATCTTCTGCACTGCTCCTCAGCACAGGGACAGTGCTACACTTGCAGCCAGCTGACTCTGACACATCCTTTGTTAGTGGTATTGCAGCCAACATTGCTGTACTTAAAGGGGTTGTCTCGCGGCAGCAAGTGGGGTTATACACTTCTGTATGGCCATATTAATGCACTTTGTAATATACATCGTGCATTAAATATGAGCCATACAGAAGTTATTCACTTACCTTCCCTGCGCTGGCGTCCCCGTCTCCATGGCTCCGTCTAACTTCAGCGTCTAATCGCCCGATTAGACGCGCTTGCGCAGGAGGGTCATCTCCCTTCTGGCCGGTCCGGGCACGAGCGTCATTCTGGCTCCGCCCCTTCTACGTATCATTGCGTAGCTCCGCCCCGTCACGCGTGCCGATTCCAGCCTCCTGATTGGCTGGAATCGGCACACAAGGTGTGGCGGTGCTACGCAATGACGCGTAGAAGGGGGCGGGGCCAGAACGCCGCTGCTGCCGGACAGACCCGAAGGCAGAAGACCCTTCTGCGCAAGCGCGTCTAATCGGGCGATTAGACGCTGAAGTTAGACGGAGCCATGGAGACGGGGACGCCAGCGCAGGGAAGGGAAGTGAATAACTTCTGTATGGCTCATATTTAATGCACAATGTACATTACAAAGTGCATTAATATGGCCATACAGAAGTGTATAACCCCACTTGCTTTCGCGAGACAAACCCTTTAAGATGCAGTCTCAATGACTTCATTTCTGGCTGCTGCAACTCTTTTTCTGCTGTATCACACCCTAAGATGTCCTCAAGATCTTTTTTGGAAATTCTATATGGTGTTCACTTTTAATTTTTAAAAATTATTCCAAAAATTAAGGATAAACAATCTTTAGCTTAATATCTTAGTGACCAGGCTGTCGTATTTTTACATCCTGTATCGCCAGGCTATGTATGAAGAGCGATCATGTGGCAATCTCCCTCCATACATCGTGGCTGCCGGCTGTTTCTTACAGCCGATACCTGTCAGCAACAGCTCCAATAAGCCTCGTGGCTCATCGGAGCTGTTGACCTATTAAATGCCACTGTCACTCCTGACAGTGACATTTACATCCCCCAAATGATGTTCAGGAGTCCCATTTGGTCCCCTGCGATGAGATTGCAAGGAGCCACGTGGGTGCCATGACAGTCAGAGACTTCTGAAAGGCCCCAGGGCTGTCATGGCAGAATGCCTATCAAACCATGCCCATGGGGTGGCTTGATAGACTGACTGCCCAATTGCAGCATGATTTAATGCTATGGCATTACAACATACTACAGGAGGGATCAAAGCATCGCAAGTTGTTTTCTTCTCTGGAGACTAGAAAAAGAAAATAAAAATAGGATCAAGAAAGTTTTACTAATTATTAAAAAAGTAATTAAAGTTTAAAAAAAACCTTTTCTCATATTTGCAATAAAGGAATGTAAATAATGAAACAAAAAACATATTTGGTATTGCTGCATCAGTAAAGGTCAGATTAATCAAAGTAATACATTATTTACCCTGCACAATGAATGTAGTCCCAAGAAAAAATGCAATAAAAAGCGACCAAAAATTCTTATTTTTCCAAAATGGGGCCAACGCAAACTACAGGACATCCCGCAAAAAATGAGCCTCGTACAACTATGTTGACGGGAAAGTAAAAAAATCTATTGCACGCAGAAAATAGCGGCAGAAAAGAATTTTAAAAAATTTAATATTTTTTAAATAAAATACAAGTAATACAGCAAAAAAAGAAATATATATATATATATATATGTTTGGTATTGTAGTAATCGTACTGGCCCATAGAGTAAAGTTATCATTTCATTTTTGTTGCAGTTTGTGCGCCATAGAAACAAGATGGTGGAATTTCATTTATTTTTCTATTTCTCTCCACTCAGAATTTTTTTAAAAGTTTTTCAGTACATTATAGGGTACATTAAATAGAACTATAGAAAAATACAACTCTTAAAAAAAACGCAAAAAACAAGCCCTTGAACAGCTATGTCGATGGATAAAAAAAGGGGAGGAAACAAATGAAAATGGGGGGAAAAAATGTATCTTGTATCATAATGAGCAACAGAGCGTCATATGATTTCCAGAAGCAGCAATGATAGGAGAGGTAACAATTAGAGATGAGCGAACACCCAAATGCTCGGGTCCGCGTTATTCGAGTCGAGCTTTTCGTAAAATTTGAGAGCTCTACTCGAGTAATGAACCCCATTGACTACAATGGGAGACTCGAGCATTTTTTTGTATGTGGGATCGATCTCTCTCTCTCTCTCATCACATTTTCAAATCCAATAGTGCGACTAAAAAAATCGTTAAAAGAAGAATACTAATTTTTTAAAAAAATATTAAACCCCTTTTTACCATGTTTAACATAAAATAAAAATCTAAATAAAACCAAAACAATAAATATACATATAGTTCATCTGTAGAAGTACTAACAATTGAAACATCACATTATTTATTGCAGTCAGTGAATGCAGAAAAGCAGAAATACACACTTTTTTGATACTCCCGTCTCCTCAAAAAGTTGAATAAAAAGCAATAAAAAATTGCATGCACACAAAAACACGAAAAACAAGACCTCACTAGCTCCGTTAATGGAAAAAAAATGTAAGTTCTGTTTGTTAGACTATAGCTACAAAAAGCAATTAGTTTTTTTATCTAACAGTAGTGTACATGAAAAAACTATATTAATTAGGTATCATCATAATTGTAATGACCTGGAAAATAAAGCAAACATGTCATTTTTACAGCACAATGAATGCCATAAAAACAAAATCCCAGAACAATGTTGCAATTGCTTTTTTTTCCAATTTAACCCCATTTAAAAAGTTTACAATAATTCATATGGTAGATCAAATGGTATCATTAAAAATACAATGTGTTTCACAATAAACAAGCCCTCATAGAGTTAACAGAATTATAAAATGATAGCATTAGAAGTGACCTCCAGGGTCATCTGATCAAACCCCCTGCCCAGTGTAGGATTCCTAAATCATACCAGACAGATATTCCTTCAGCCTAAGCATTGTGATCAGTCAGAGGCCCCGTTCAACCATTAAATGACAGCTGAGCGTAGCCTCTGATTGGTCACAGCGCTCAGCCAATCAGAGGCAGTTCTTTCTGGAAGCAGAATACAGAAGAAAAACTGCCAAGGAGCTGCAGAAAGAAGCTGCGCCAGAGCGGTGGAGAGGTGATGTATCATTATTATTATTATTTCAGTCAGCTTAGGCTTATTTTCAGGGAAGGGCTTATATTTCAAGCCTTTCCCTGCAAATCACTGCTTGAGTTGCCTGCAGCTCATTGCTTTCAAGGGGCCAGATGCGTCCCAAGTGAAAAGCAATTCCGTAGCATTGCGGTCCTCTACCACAGCTGGTGACAGCCACGGGGTGTCCCCTTATCACTGAACACTGTGAAAATGCTGTCACAGTGTTCAGTTATGAGGGGACCTTCCTGGAGCAGCTGTGCTTCTACAAGCACAGCTGCACCAGGGAACAGAGCATATGCACGGACCTTCAGTCACTCGCATTTTGCTCATCCGTGGAGCGCATTTTTTTTGTGCGCATAGCTACGTGCAAAAGAACGCTCATCTAAATGAGTCCTTAATCAATCTGTTTCAGGTAGAACTTTGCTAAAACCTCCATTTGTTTTTTTTCCAAACCAAGCTTTTAGCAAAGGTCTACCTGAGAGAGTTCTACTGGTTAGGTTCAATCAACACTAAATAAGAGTGAGTAGTGACTATTGCATTTGGTTGACAGAAGATCATTAGATACTTTAACTAATGCAGTTTTGGCAGAGTATGAAGTAGACCGGATTGTGAAGGATCCATCAGAGAGTTGGTAAAGACATGGTTGACCAGAGGTTCTAGAAGTTAAGATGCAAAAAGGAGGGTTAAAAACAGGGTGATAGCAGAATATAGAGGTAGCAAAGCCCTTTCTTTAATATTTTTGGTGAACTGAGCATGATTAACGCCAAAGGGAAAAAATGTAGATAACAGAAATTTGGAAACAAGAACTCTTGATAAAGCATGGACCTGATATGAGAAAATAGCATCAAAAAGACAGAGAGAAGGGCAGAGACTTCATCCTATGTTATAAATATGGAGAAAGTGCAAGATGGAACATGAGACACAAACTATTGGACAACCATAAATAACTTACCAGTGAGAGTGGAGAACCTCGAGGAAGAAAACCCCCAAAATACCAAGATAATACCATATTGATCTTAATGCTCAGTCTTTTTCTTCTGGTCTTGTCAAATATCAGATCATTTTGTAATTCAGTGACTGAAACAAGTGCCAGACTATCTGAATTTCTAGATCAGATGCCAAGTTAAAGAAATTTCACTGCATGATTAAATATTCTTTAACCTTATCTGTTATTAGAAAATAATTCTTGTTTCAATGTCAGGATTTTCTTATACCCATACAGATTTCTACCTCTGCCTTTGATGGTCAGGAGGGAGTAGCCAGAGCTCTTTACATTTCTATATATGGTCACATATGGGGAATATATAACGATATAATGCACAGTAATACCCTGTGTGTACCCGACCCCTGTGCTGAGCAGCAGATATGGGTGTTCTCTATATACTTCTGCTTCTTCAAGGTAAGAAATGTGGCTTATTACATATTATGCTCATTATACTAAACAATAAGAAAGCTCCAGGAAATAGAGAAGAACTTCAACACAGTTGAACACCCATTTCCCAGTCTTGTATTATATTCTTTGTTAGCAGGTAATGATGAGGATGGGATGGGGGGAAATGTTCCTTACACTACATATTTCTTCTGTTTCATGACTTCCATTGTAATATTGGAACAGTCTGTAAGTAGGGGTCAGTATTTAGTTATTGCCATGCTGTATCTTGTCTTATCAAAGTCCTGAAAACTAATGTAAGAGAATTAAATAATGAAGGTAAAGAATAGAGTTGAGCGAACGTACTCTGCCAAGCTTGATGCTCGTTTGAGTATTAGCGTACTCAATGGTGCTCGATACTCGAACGAACATCACGCCATGTTCGTGGTCAATGGGGTTCATTACTCGAGTAGAGCTCTTGAATTTTGCGAAGAGCTTGACTCGAATAACGCGGACCCGAGCATTTGGGTGCTGCTCATCTCTAGTAAAGAAGCTCAAATTTATTAGTATAAAATACAGCATTCAATCTGAGAAAGAAAGAATACAGCCAGACAGGCAGCTAAACAGAGAGATAGATAGATAGATAGATAGATAGATAGATAGATAGATAGATAGATAGATAGATAGATAGATAGATAGATATGAGATAGATAGATAGATAGATAGATATGAGATAGATAGATAGATAGATATGAGATAGATAGATATGAGATAGAGAGATAGATATGAGATAGAGAGATAGATAGATAGATATGAGATAGATAGATAGATAGATAGATAGATAGATAGATAGATATGAGATAGATAGACAGATAGCTAGATAGATAGGAGATAGATAGATAGATATGAGATAGATAGATAGATAGATAGATATGAGATAGATAGATAGATATGAGATAGATATGAGATAGATAGATAGATAGATAGATATGAGATAGAGAGATAGATAGATAGATATGAGATAGATAGATAGATAGATAGATAGATAGATAGATAGATAGATATGAGATAGATAGATAGATAGATAGATAGATAGATAGATAGATAGATATGAGATAGATAGATAGATAGATATGAGATAGATAGATAGATAGCTAGATAGATAGGAGATAGATAGATAGATATGAGATAGATAGATAGATAGATATCAGATAGATAGATAGATAGATAGATAGATAGATAGATAGATAGATAGATATGAGAGAGATATGAGATAGATAGATAGATAGATAGATAGATAGATAGATAGATGATAGATAGATAGATAGATAGATAGGAGATAGATAGATAGATAGATATGAGATAGATAGATAGATAGATAGATAGATATGCGAGAGATATGAGATAGATAGATAGATAGATAGATAGATAGATAGATAGATAGGAGATAGATAGATAGATAGATAGATATGAGAGCGAGAGATAGATAGATATTAGATAGATATGAGATAGATAGATAGATAGATAGGAGATAGATAGATAGATAGATAGATAGATAGATAGATAGATAGATAGATATGAGATAGATATATAGATAGATAGATAGATAGATATGAGATAGATAGATAGATAGATATGAGATAGAGAGATAGATAGATAGATATGAGATAGATAGATAGATAGATAGATAGATAGATAGATAGATATGAGATAGAGAGATAGATAGATAGATAGATAGATAGATATGAGATAGATAGATAGATAGATAGATAGATAGATAGATAGATAGATATGAGATAGATAGATAGATAGATAGATATGAGATAGATATGAGATAGATAGATAGATAGATAGATAGATAGATAGATAGATATGAGATAGAGAGATAGATAGATATGAGATAGATAGATAGATAGATAGATAGATATGAGATAGATAGATAGATAGATATGAGATAGATAGATAGATAGATAGATATGAGATATATAGATAGCTAGATAGATAGGAGATAGATAGATAGATATGAGATAGATAGATAGATAGATAGATAGATAGATAGATAGATAGATATCAGATAGATAGATAGGAGATAGATAGATATGAGAGAGATATGAGATAGATAGATAGATAGATAGATAGGAGATAGATAGATAGATAGATAGATAGATAGGAGATAGATAGATAGATAGATATGAGATAGATAGATAGATAGATAGATAGATAGATAGATAGATATGCGAGAGATATGAGATAGATAGATAGATAGATAGATAGATAGGAGATAGATAGATAGATAGATAGATAGATAGATAGATAGATAGATAGATAGATAGATAGATAGATATGAGAGAGAGAGATAGATAGATATTAGATAGATATGAGATAGATAGATAGATAGATAGATAGATAGATAGATAGATAGATAGATAGATAGATAGATAGGAGATAGATAGATAGATAGATAGATATAGATATGAGATAGATAGATAGGAGATAGAGAGATAGATAGGAGATAGATAGATAGGAGATAGATAGATATTAGATAGATATGAGATAGATAGATAGATAGATATGAGATAGATAGATAGATAGATAGATAGATAGATAGATAGATAGATAGGAGATAGATAGATAGATAGATAGATAGATAGATAGGAGATTGATAGATAGATAGATAGATAGATAGATAGATAGATAGATAGTAGATAGAGAGATAGAGAGATAGATAGATAGATAGATAGATAGATCATCTCTGAGAAGACCAAAATCCGTGACAATTAATTTATAAACATTTAGATTGATAAACCTTTTTATTGTATTTTTGTTCCAGCATGCAATTGTATAATTTTAGTATTACAAGCTTTATTGCTTCTCTTCATACAACAACACAAAGTCTCCATGCACAGTATATAAGCTGTAACTACAATTGCTAATGGGTTGGAAAAAAGTCCATCAAGTTTAACACTCAGTTGATCTATAGGAAGGCAAAAACTAGACGCCACAGACCATTTCCCCCAGATTGTTAATACATTTTTGTTGAGCCCTAATGTCAATCAGACAGATCCCTCGATCTATACAGTACTGTTATACCAAATCCCATAAAAGCATGTTCCATACCTATGGCTAGTAATGTAATGCTTTCAAGCAATGACCAGCTGTTCTCTGTGAGGTCTTCAAAAAGAATGATTATCACCCCTCAACCTGCTCTTTTCTAGGGTAAATTACTACATTTTGCCAACCTTTTTGATAATTGAGATCTCCCATACTACTGACTAAATAATATATGTATCTCTATATTTTATAGATAATGTATCAGGCCTCTGTGACAGCGATATCGCCGTTAGAAAATCGCAGTGATATCACAACTATGTTCTGTGTAATGTCGCTTTGTTTTCTCATGGGACTTTGTAGCGCTCTTTTGCTGAGATTTTTGGGGGTGCTTGAAATATCAGCCCTAGCCCGAAAATAATCATTAAAAAAATAAAAACATAACAATAAATCAACTAACAGGAGCTGTCCGCTCCGTCGCACCTCTCCTCCGGCAGTTCCTCTGCACTTGCTTGTCGTCTTCAGCCAGCGCTTTCTGGTTAGGAGGATGAAAAATCTTGCCTCCAGGATGTGCTGGCTCTGATTGGTTCTTGAACGCCACAGCACTTGATGAACCAATCACAGCCATTCAATGCGCTGGATGAAGACTACAAGCAAGTGTGAAGGAATTGCCAGAGGAGAAGGTATTTTTTTATACAGCCAGGACTTATTTTAGAGACAAACAGTAGGACTTCCTACTGTAAAAGTTGCATTGCACCTCAGGCTCCATAGGGAAACATGGCCTACAAAGCATGGCAAATCGCAGCAATATGCAGCATGCCACATTTTTTTTACCTCTCAATATAGCAGCCTACAAAACATTGCTGATGTGAAGGAACCCACAGAAAAGCAGGGGCTTGACAAACATGCGATTTGTTGCACATTTGTTGTCACATCGCGAGAAAATTGTGCGATTTTGTCGCCCCTATGAAAGCTGTCAGTGCTTTATATGGGCTCAGTCAGATGAGCAATTTTTTTTGTGTGCCTATGTGCGCAAAAAAATGCACTCCACGCATATTGAAAATGTGTGTGACCACATCTCCATTCTCATTGCTTTCAATGGGGCCGGCGCTACTGCCGCAGGCCCCGTTGAAAGCAATGGGATGCAGGCAAACCCTGCAGTGATTTTTGTGGCAGGGCTTAAAATATAAGCCTTTCCCTGAAAATAATCCCCAGCTACTGTAAAAATTAAATAGATCATCTTTCCGCCACTGTCACGGCTTCGGCATGTCTTCCCACTGGCTCTCCAGCACTCTTCTGAAGCTTCTTCTCCTGCCAGGGATTTAAAAATCCCCACCTTCTGAAAGAGCTGTGTCTGATTGGCTGAGTGCTCAGCCAATCACAGGCAGCGCTCAGCCATTCATTAAATTCAGCCTGTCAGCTCTGTGGTGTGCGCTGTGCAGGGTGATTTCCATAGGTTTCTATGGGAGCCATGGAAGCATGCAGCCCACACCATGGATGTTTGACCAGGCTGCTCCACGGAGCTACAGACAGCCCAGTCATGTGATATTTTTGCTTATCAGAGTGTAAACCACACTCATCTGACCTCGGCTGTAAAATAAAATTTGTTCCTTAAAAGCCAACTGACTTTTTATAATACAAGAAAATACCTCTTGATGCAGCAGACTGACATTTTGTGCCATTTTGTTTATCATCTGCAATTACACCCAATAGTGATCAATTCTTGCACATAGTTTTCCTGTGTAACATCTGAACTGGCCATTATCAGGTCATCAAGGAAGTTTATCTTATCATTTATTGAAAAGCCTCTTTGCTATACTTTACATCAAATACAAGGCATCACATGACATCCAGCTTGTTTGATAATATTCTTCAACTCGGATTTGTATTTTCCAACTAGAGCCATGTTGAATGGCCTACATTTGCATTGGGGGGATGTCATTATTTGCAGTTGTCCCTTCTTGTATTTGCGCCCTGTAGCTACATTATGATGCACCTAAACGGCTTCTCTTACAGGGATCACTGGTGGAATGGTTCTGTATCAGCCCCAGAACATTGTATCTATGGATGTTAATGGCACTGCAGTCATCACTTGTGTGTCCAATGAAGGCTTAGATAGTAAACGTAGGATCTCCTGGTATCACAGAAAATGGAGACGCAGTGAAGACCCGGTCCGTGTAAAGTCATGCACACCTGATAAGGATATACACAAATATGATTGTGAGAAACGTGAGACAAATGTGGCCAGCTTGAAAATACATAATGTACAAATCACTGACTCTGGAGTATATTACTGTATGTATCTGTACTCTGCGAGTTCTCAGATATTTGGCAATGGAACTATATTGAATGTTGGAGGTAAGTCATCATAGCCGACTATAGGACAATGTTTCAGTTGTTTAAAGATGACACGGATTTGGGGCATTTTGTTCCTTTCTTTTCCAGCTTTGCAGGCAGCAGGCATTGTGTATCTACATTAGCAATTAAAACTATTCAACCTGAATTACAAATTACGTTTATTTGCCCAATTTACAAACTTTCAGCTGTCTGAAAAAAAAAAATCAAACAAGAATGATTTAAAAAGCTCAACACAACTAATATAACAAGTGTTCCAGATTCAGTACAAAATGAATACTTTTAATGAATACTGCAATCTCAGAATTATTCACCCCCTTCATAACATGTGTCTTTAACCCCTTAAGGACCAGTCTCTTTTGTACCTTAAGGACCAGACACTTTTTAGGGATTTTACCCCTGTGGTGGTTTTACTGCTCTATTTTTTTTCCTTTAGCTACCAAAATTATTGTTGCTGCGTTTTTTTTCCGTGACATGTAGGACTATTTTTATATCCTTTTCACTGACTTTTTTTCCATTTTTAAGTTTAATTGGGGGTAAAAAGCTAAAAAAAAATCGTTTTTTAACATTTGTAATTTTTTAAAAATTATTTTTATATTTACACTAAAATAAAGTATGGGAATGGGTTCCTCTATTTGTTTTGGACGTTTTGATATATAGTATGTATGGTTTTGGTTTACAGGGCGCATACGGTGACGGTTTTTGTTGGCATCTGCTTTGTGTTATTCTCTTTCTTTTGTATGTTGTTTTATTTTGTTGTTTTGTTGTACTTATGTATGTAATTGTGTTTTTTGCTATCTAGGTCCCCCATGAAGTCATATAAGACCTCTGGGGGACATTCACATGTTTTTTTTCCCTTTATTTGACACTTTCCCACTGTAGCTAGGGCGTCCATAGGAGCCCTAGTTACAGGGGAAAGCAACCCCTGTGGTGACATTAGTCACTTGAAGAGCTGCCAGGGTCTAGTCTGACCCTGCAGCTCTGCAGTAGCAGGGAATCCCGGGAGGTCACATGACCCCCCCCCCCCCCCCCCCGAGGCTCCCGTAGTGAAAGAACATCTTACTTTCACTTTCCCCATATAGTGCTCATTGAGCACTGTATATCATGGAAGCAGAAGGCAGGAAGGGTTAAAAGCCCCTCCTGCCTTCTGCTCCGGGATATCAGCTGTCACTAACCGCTGATAACCTGTTCCTGGCTCTGACTGATTGCAGAGGCAGGAGACAGAGCACCGCCGTAATTTTACTATCGGCGGTGCTCTAAGCCCAGAACCAGCCGCCGTAAATTTACTGTGGCTGGTCCTAAACGGGTTAATACTTAGTAGAGCAGCTTTTACTGTTATGACCGGTTGCAAACATTACATATAGCCAGACAGCAGTTGCTGACAGTTCTTCACAGCGCAATCACACAGTTTTCCTGAGGGACTTTACTCCACGGCAAATGGCCTCTGGTTTACTAATAGTCTCGGGTTTGTTTATTGCAGCCGCCTTTTTCACATCCCATCAAAGATTTTCTATAGGGCTCAAGTTAGGCGACTGTGATGACACTCAAGAATTTTTCAGGACTTCTTCTGAACCAAGCATTAGTAGACTTCAAGATATGTTTGGAATCATTGTCTGGTTGGAAAGTCCAATGACTCTTAGGATTTCCTGATACTTAACTGAATCCATCCTGTCTCTCAGATGCTGCAGGTTTCGAGAGGAAGCAGGCTTCACTGTAGCATCACTAAGCCACCGCCATGCTTCACTGAAGCATCACCAAGCCACTGCTATGCTTCACTGTAGCATCACCGAGCCACCACCATGCTTCACTGTAGCATCACCGAGCCACCGCCATGCTTCACTGTAGCATCACCCAGCCACCGCCATGCTTCACTGTAGCATCACCGAGCCACCACCATGCTTCACTGTAGCATCACCCAGCCACCACCATGCCTCACTCTAGCATCACGGAGCCACTGCCATGCTTCACAGTAGCATCCCCGAGCCACCACCATACTTCACTGTAGCATCACCATGCAACCGCCATGCTTCACTGTAGCATCACCAACCCATTACCATGCTTTACTGTAGTATCACTGAGCCTCCACCATGCTTCACTAGCAGAGGAGGAAGTGACGTCAGACGCTGATAGCAGCAGCGCGCCGAGGCAGAAGCGCTGAAGCAGGAGCGGGGGGCAGAAGGGGAGCGGAGCAGGAGCCGGCGCCCGGAGGCTCCCGGTGGCCACCAGGAGTCAAGCGCCGGCAGGAGGTTTGTCCGAGGAGAGCGCTGCAGAAGTGGAGCAGAGCAAAGCGGAGCAGCAGGTAACGGAGCGGCAGGAGGGCAGAGAGAGCGGCCGCCGGGAGAGCAGGTGACGTCACCAGGAGGAGTGGAGGAGCTGCAACAGGAGCCGATAAGTATCATCTGTGTGTGTGTGTGTGAATCTAACTGTGTGTCTTCTGTGTATCTAGTGTGTCCTAGTTGTGTCTTCTGTGTGTGTGTGTCTGTGGGTCTAAGTGTTTGTGGAAAAAAAAAAATTGTGGGTGAGCGGTTGCACAGAGGCGGCAGCGTGTGAGCGGTTGTGCAGAGGCGACAGCGAGTAAGCAGTTGCACAGAGGCGGCAGCGTTTGAGCGGTTGCGCGTGAGCGTCAGCGTGTGAGTGGTTGCGCAGAGGCGGCAGCGGGTGAGCGGTTGCACAGAGGCGGCAGCGTATGAGCAGAAGCGTGTGAGCGGTTGAGCGGCAGAGTGTGAGTGACAGCGTGTGAGCAGTTGCGCAGAGGCAGCAGCGTGTGAGAGGTTACGCAGAGGCGACAGCATGTGAGAGGTTATGCAGAGGTGACAGCACGTGAGAGGTTGCGCATAAGGCAGCACCTTGTGAGCGGTTGTGCAGAGGCGGCAGCGTGTGAGCGGCAGCGTGTGAGCGGTTGAGCAGAGGCAGCAGTGTGTGAGCGGTTGAGCAGAGGCAGTAGTGTGTGAGCGGTTGAGCAGAGGCAGCAGCGTGTGAGCAGTTGAGCAGAGGCAGCAGCGTGTGAGAGGTTGCCCAGAGGCAGCAGCGTGTGAGCGGTTTCCCAGAGGCAGCAGCGTGTGAGCGGTTGCCCAGAGGCAGCAGCGTGTGAGCGGTTGAGCAGAGGCAGCAGCGTGTGAGCGGTTGCGCAGAGGCAACAGAGTGTGAGAGGTTGCGCAGAGGAGACAGCGTGTGAGAGGTTGCGCAGAGCCAGTAGCGTGTGAGCGGTTGAGCAGAGGCAGTAGCGTGTGAGCGGTTGAGCAGAGGCAGGAGCGTGTGAGCAGTTGAGCAGGGGCAGCAGCGTGTGAGAGGTTGCGCAGAGGCGGTAGCGTGTAAGCGGATCGTGAACAAGTCTATCTTCACTACTTCCACAAGTAAATTGTAGATCCCCATTAGGATGAGTTCCATGCCTGGCAGAGGCGGCAGTGAGTGAGCGGTTGCACAGAGGCGGCAGCGAGTGAGCGGTTGCGCGTGAGCGTCAGTGTGTGAGCGGTTGCGCAGAGGCGGCAGGGTGTGAGCGGAAGTGTGTGAGCGGCGTGAGCGCCAGCGTGTGAGTGGCAGTGTGTGAGAGGTTGCGCAGAGGCAGCAGCGCGTGAGAGGTTGCGCAGAGGCTGCAGCGTGTGAGAGGTTACGCAGAGGCTGCAGCGTGTGAGAGGTTACGCAGAGGTGACAGCGTGTGAGAGGTTGCGCATAAGGCAGCACCTTGTGAGCGGTTGTGCAGAGGCGGCAGCGTGTGAGCGGTTGAGCAGAGGCAGCAGTGTGTGAGTGGTTGAGCAGAGGCAGTAGTGTGTGAGCGGTTGAGCAGAGGCAGCAGCGTGTGAGCGGTTGAGCAGAGGCAGCAGCGTGTGAGCAGTTGAGCAGAGGCAGCAGCGTGTGAGAGGTTGCCCAGAGGCAGCAGCGTGTGAGTGGTTGCCCAGAGGCAGCAGCGTGTGAGCGGTTGCCCAGAGGCAGCAGCGTGTGAGTGGTTGCCCAGAGGCAGCAGCGTGTGAGAGGTTGAGCAGAGGCAGCAGCGTGTGAGCGGTTGAGCAGAGGCAGCAGCGTGTGAGCGGTTGAGCAGAGGCAGCAGCGTGTGAGCGGTTGCGCAGAGGCAACAGCGTGTGAGCAGTTGAGCAGAGGCAGTAGCGTGTGAGCGGTTGAGCAGAGGCAGCAGCGTGTCAGCAGTTGAGCAGGGGCAGCAGCGTGTGAGCGGATCGTGAACAAGTCTATCTTCACTACTTCCACAAGTAAATTGTAGATCCCCATTAGGATGAGTTCCATGCCTGGCAGAGGCGGCAGTGAGTGAGCGGTTGCACAGAGGCGGCAGCGAGTGAGCGGTTGCGCGTGAGCGTCAGTGTGTGAGTGGTTGCGCAGAGGCGGCAGCGGGTGAGCGGAAGTGTGTGAGCGGCGTGAGTGCCAGCGTGTGAGTGGCAGTGTGTGAGAGGTTGCACAGAGGCAGCAGCGTGTGAGTGGTTGCGCAGAGGCGGCAGTGTGTGAGTGGTTGAGCAGAGGTGACAGCATGTGAGAGGTTGCGCAGAGGCGGCAGCGTGTGAGCAGAGGCAGCAGCGTGTGAGAGGTTGCGCAGAGGAGACAGTGTGTGAAAGGTTGCGCAGAGGAGACAGCGTGTGATCGGTTGAGCAGGGGCAGCAGCATGTGAGCGATTGAGCAGAGGCAGCAGCGTGTGAGTGGTTGCGCAGAGGCGACAGCGTGTGAGAGGTTGAGCAGAGGCGACAGCGTGTGAAAGGTTGCGCAGAGGAGACAGCGTGTGAGCGGTTGAGCAGAGGTGGCAGCGTGTGATCGGTTGAGCAGGGGCAACAGCATGTGAGCGGTTGCGCAGAGGCGGTAGCGTGTAAGCGGATCGTGAACAAGTCTATCTTCACTACTTCCACAAGTAAATTGTAGATCCCCATTAGGATGAGTTCCATGTCTGGCAGAGGCGGTTGCGCGTGAGCGGTTGCGTAGAGGCGGCAGCGTGTGAGCGGAAGTGTGTGAGCGGCGTGAGCGCCAGTGTGTGAGTGGCAGTGTGTAAGCGGTTGCGCAGAGGCTACAGCGTGTGAGTGGTTGAGTAGAGGCAGCAGCGTGAGAGGTTGCGCAGAGGCGGCAGTGTGTAAGCGGTTGCACAGAGGCAGCAGCGTGTGAGCGGTTGAGCAGAGGCAGCAGCGTGTGAGCGGTTGCGCAGAGGCGGTAGTGTGTGAGCAGAGTGTGAACAAGTCTATCTACACTACTTCCACAAGTAAATTGTAGATCCCCATTAGAATGAGCTCCATGCCTGACAATGTCCTCCAGTGTGCTACTTGTGCAATGTATGCGGTCCTTGATCAGCCGATCGAGGGTGCAGACTGTTGCGCAAGATGCTTGCACATCGCACATTTAGAAGCCCAAATTCTGGATCTAAATGGGCAACTGGCAACACTTAGAGCCATTGACATCATGGAAAGGAGTTTGGTGCTCACTGAGCAGACACTCGCTGGGGTGGGGGTGGATGGTAATAATGGGGTAGCCAGTGTAACTAGTGACCCGGGTCCAAGCAAGGGGAGTGGGGGTCAAGCAGGGGATGGGGTTAGTACAGTTAGAACTGTTAGATCAGCCAATAGTACAAATAGTACGAAAAGGAACAAAACGAATTTGAAAAACAAACAAAAAAGTATAAATTGTATGACCACGAATGCAAGAAGTCTGATCGGTAAAGTGGGTGAGCTTGAAGTAAGAATGGCCAATGAAAATTACGATATAGTTGGAATAACAGAAACATGGCTTGATGATAAGTGCGATTGGGCGGCGAATTTGCAGGGGTACAATCTCTTCAGAAGAGACCGAAGGAACCAGAAAGGGGGAGGGGTATGTCTGTACATCAAATCGATCTTAAAGCCGAGGCTACGGGAGGACATAGGGGTAGGAGACGAACAGGTGGAATCTCTGTGGGTAGAAATACAGGGAGGAAAAAAATAACAAAATCCTGATAGGGGTCTTCTATAGACCACCAAAAGCAACAGAAGAAACTGAAAACTTACTATTAAGGCAGATAGAAGAGGTGTCAAACCGCAATGAATTAATAATCATGGGGGACTTTAATTATCCAGGTATAACATGGGAGAAGGAAACCTGCAAATCTCACAGGGGTGATAAGTTCTTACCTGAACCAACTAGTGCAGGAACCAACAAGAGGGAGGGCCATTCTGGACCTAGTACTAACTAACAAACCGGAACGTATAAAGGGGGTGCAGGTTGAGGGGCACTTGGGGAACAGCGACCACAATATAATCAACTCTCAGCTGTCAATCAATAGGAAGCCTTATCAGGGAGCGACAAAAAAAACTTAACTTTAGTAAAGCAAAATTTGATCAGCTGGGAACTACTATCGGTAACATTAATTGGGACAATATCCTCAAAAATATCAGTGCGGAGGACAAATGGGAAAAGTTTAAAAGGATCCTAATCACCTCATGTGAGCAGTTCATTCCCTTTAAAAATAAAAGAATCTCAACTAAAAGGAAACAAGACTGTAAGAGGGGCAATAAACGAAAAAAAGAAAGCGTTCAAACTACTACAGCAAGAAGGTAGCGAAGAAGCGCTAAAATCGTACAGGGAAAAAAAACAAAATATGCAAAGATACGATCAAAATTGCCAAGGAGGAGGCGGAAAGACTGATCGCCAAAGAGAGCAAAAGCAACCCCGAAACTATTTTTCAACTATATTAACAGCAAAAGGATTTGCAGGGAGAGCACTGGCCCTTTAACAAATAATGCAGGAGAAATCATTGAAGATGATGGAGGGAAGGCAAATCTATTAAACGGTTTCTTTTCAAATGTATTCACAAGCGAAAAGGAAATGCCACACCAGATGCAGTGGAATAAAATGAACCCCTCACAAAATATGTCATACCTAACACAAGAGGAAGTGCAGAAGCGATTAAAGAAGACTAAAATCGACAAATCACCAGGCCCAGATGGAATACACCCAAGGATACTAAGGGAACTAAGTGACGAGATAGCTAGGCCGCTATATCTAATATTTCTAGACACCAAGATGTCTATTTCTAGACATCAAGACCGGTGTTGTACCATTGGATTGGCGCATTTCCAACGTGGTTCCAATTTCCTAAAAGGGGAGCAAAAGTGAGCCTGGTAACTACAGACCAGTAAGTCTCACTTCAATAACGGGAAAACTTTTCGAGGGGATTCTGAGAGACGCCATCGATGAGTACCTCAAGGAGAACAAGGGAATAACTCCTCACCAGCATGGATTCATGAAGAGTCTTTCATGTCAGATAAATAAAGTTTCTACGACTGAGTAAGCTCTAAGCTGGACTGGGAGAATCTATTGATCTCGTATATCTGGACTTCTCTAAAGCCTTGACACCGTGCCACATAATAGGCTAATATACACAATGAGACAGCTCGGATTGGGTGAAAACGTGTGTAATTGGGTAAAGAATTGGCTCAATGATAGAAAGCAGAGTGTGGTAATAAATGGTTCATACTCTGATTGGACCACAGTCACTAGTGGGGTGCCACAGGGTGCAGTATTAGGCCCCATTATGTTCAATATATCAATCAACGACCTGATAGAGGGGCTGCGCAGCAAAATATCAATATTTGCAGATGCCACAAAATTATACAATATAATTAATGCAATGGAGGACAATATAAAGCTACAAATGGACCTGGATAAGCTGGGGGCTTGGGCAGAAAAATGGCAAATAAAGTTCAATATTGAAAAAAGATTATGCACATGGGCAGCAAAAACGAATGTCACCAATATTCACTTAATGGGGTACCACTAGGGATAAGTGATATGGAAAAGGACCAGGGGGTACTAGTGGATAGTAGACTAAACTGGAGTAACCAATGCCAGTCAGCTGCTGCAAAGGCTAATAAAGTCTTGGGGTGTATTAAAAGAGGTATAGGGGCGAAGGACGAGAACATTATCCTTCCATTATATAAGGCACTACTCAGGCCCCACATGGAATACTGCACACAGTTTTGGTCACCGGGGCTCAGGAAAGATGTTACAGTACTGGAGGGGGTTCAAAGAAGAGCAACTAAACTAATACATGGCATGACGGGACTGGAATACCCAGAGAGGCATCAAAATTGGGATTATTTACTCTAGAAAAAAAGACGGCTAAGTGGTGATCAAATAACTATGTATAAATACATGAGGGGACAATACAAGGATCTCTCCCAGGATCTGTTTACACCCAGGACTAAAACGGTAACGAGAGGGCATCCGCTAGGTCTAGAGGAAAGCAGGTTTCATCACCAACATAGAAAGGGGTTCTTTACTGTAAGAGCAGTTAGACTGTGGAACTCTCTGCCAGAGGATGTGATGATGGCAAAATCCATAGAGGAGTTTAAAAAGAAGCTTGATGTCTTTCTGGAGAGGAAGGATATTATAGGTCAGTGATGGCGAACCTTTTAGAGACTGAGTGCCCAAACTGCAACCCAAAACTCACTTATTTATCGCAAAGTGCCAACACATCAGGGGGCGGGGCTTATCACGATGTATGATTTTACCCCCATCCTTCCAAAAAGGATAAGGCTGTTTCAAAATAGACAGAGTGCAGATTTTGACAGCTTTTTGGATGCAGAAATGCTGCAGAGTTTGCCACAGAAATTTCCGCTGAGGACATTCTGCAACATTTCTGCCGTGTGTAAACATACCCCAGCGGTAATAGTGACACCCCACAGTGGACCTAGCTGTAAAGGTGACCCCCCCCCAGAGCAGCCCCAGCAGTAACTGTGAACCCCCCCCCACAGCGGCCCCAGCAGTAATAGTGACATCCCACAGCAGCCCCAGCAGTAATAGTGACATCCCCCCCACCCCCCCCTTGATACCCATATACTTACCCCCTCGTCCTCTGCTCGGCACCGCTGCTGGCGCTGATCCCGAGTGCACACTGTGACGTCAGTGTGTGCTGCCGGACGCCTCCCCCCCTCTTCTCGCGGAGACGTCAGGGGAGGAGGATCCCAGGTGTGTACTGACGTCACAGTATGCATCGGGATCAGTGCTGCTGAGTGAATAGTGGCAGTAGAGCCATGGCCCCAGCCGGTACTCACTAAAGTGGTGAGCGGCCGACGGCGGCGCGTGCCAGCAGGAAGGGCTCTGAGTGCCGCCTCTGGCACCCGTGCCATAGGTTCGCCACCACTGTTATAGGTTATAAATCTTAGGTTATTTGTTAATCCGGGTTTACAGGCAGGTAAGAACTTTTAGGGGTTGATCCAGGGAACAGTCTGATTGCCATTAGGGAGTCAGGAAGGAATTTTTTCCCCAAAAAGGGCTAATTGGCTTCTGCTCTTGGGGTTTTTTGCCTTCCTCTGGATCAACATAGGAGGATAGACAGGCTGGACTAGATGGACATTGTCTTCATTCGGCCTAACGAACTATGTTACTATGTATGTTACTAAGCCACCGCCATGCTTCACTGTAGGAAGGGGTTCTTTTTAGCATATGCTTAATTTCTCTTCCAGACATTCCGCTGATTCATAGGCCCAAAAAGTTCAAATTTTGTTTCATCGCTCCACAGAACAGAACCCCAAAAGTTCTGTGGCTTATTTGTATTGATTTTGAGCATATTGGAGCAACTTTTCTTGTGCTTTTGGTTCAAAAGAAGTAACATCTTGGAGTTCTGGCATAAACTTTGGTGTTTAGTATGTGCCTTACCGTGCAAATGGAAACCTCAGTACCTTCTGCCACCAAATCTTGCTACAGATCTTTTGCAGTCACGTGAGGGTTTTTGACCCTTTTGAGGAATCTGGTGACAGCTGGTGATAACGCCCTCTTTCTGTCACATCAAGGTAGTATAGTCTGTGTTTCTCTAATGTTGAGCTTGTGAAGTATGCTTTCAACTATGCGAGCCATTATTGAGTAGAGGGGGGGGGGGAGGATGGTAGCACAGAAAAGCAGGGGGAGCAGGCAGTAAGCTGGGTCACAGATAGAAGGAAGGGTAGAGGGAAGAGAAACAGGAAGGCTAGCCCTGAACTGGCACAACCCAACAAGTCTGCAACATTGGCAAATGAGGGGAATGCCATTACAGAGCCAGCACCGCTGCAGCACGACATGCCCTCTGAACGCCAGGGGGATAATTGCTCCAGTGAGATGGGGACGGGGAGCGCAGGGCATGCTAGACAGGTCCTAGTGGTGGGGGACCCAATTATAAGGGGGACAGATAAGGCAATCTGTCATAAAGACAGGGATCATCAAAAGGTGGGTTGTCTTCCTGGCACTCGAGTTTGACACATCGCAGCTCACATTGACAGATTACTGGGAGGGGCTGGTGAGGATCCAGCGGTCATGGTGCATGTTTGCACCAATGAACAAATTAGAGGTCAATGGAGGGCCCTCAAAAATGATTTCAGGGACTTAGGGTCCAAGCTTCGGGCGAGGACCTCCAGGGTAGTTTTCTCAGAAATACTACCTGCACCTAAAGCCACACTAGAAAGGCAGCAGGATCTTAGGGAGGTAAACAAGTGGCTTTGAAGTTGGTGTAAGAAGGAGGGATTTGGGTTCCTGGAGAACTGGGCTGACTTTGCTGTAGGCTACAGGCTCTACCGCAGGGACAGACTGCATCTTAATGGGGAGGGTGCAGCTGTGCTGGGGGAGAAGATGGCTAGAAGGCTGGAGGAGTGTTTAAACTAGGGACTGGGGGGGAGGGCAAAAAGAGAAACAAGGGGGTAGCTAGTGTAGCTAGCGACCTGGGTCTAAGTAATGAAATGGGGGTCGAGCAGGGGGTGGGGTTAGTACAGTTAGAACTGACAGATCATCCAATAGCACCATTAGCAGAAAAATAAATTTAAAGAACAAAAAAAACTGTATAAATTGTATGACCACGAATGCAAGAAGTCTGATCGGTAAAGTGGGCAAGCTTGAAGTGAGAATGACTGATGAAAACTATTATATAGTTGGAATGACAGAAACAGGGCTTGATGATAAGTGCGATTGGGCGGTGAATTTACAGGGTTACAACCTCTTCAGAAGAGACCGTGGAAACCAGAAAGGGGGAGGGGGTATGTCTGTACATTAAAGCATAATCAATACCGAGGCTACGGGAGGATATAAGGGCAGGAGGTGAACAGGTGTAATCTCTATGGGTAGAAATACAGGGAGAAAAAAAATAACAAAATCCTGATAGGGTTTTTTTTATAGGCCATTAAAAGCAACACAAGAAACTGAAACCTTACTATTAGGGCAGATAGAAGAGATTCCAATCCGGAACAAAGTAATTATCATGGGGGACTTTAATTATCTGGATATAAAATGGGAAAACGAAACCTGCAAATCTCAAAAGGGTGATAAGTTCTCAAGAACTATTAAAGATAACTACCTTACCGAACAGGAGCCAACTAGAGGGAGAGCCAATGTGGACTTAGTACTAACTAACAAACTGGACCGAATATTGGGGGTACAGGTTTAGGGGCACTTAGGGAACAGTGACCAAAATATAATCAACTTCCAGCTGTCATTCAATAGGAAGCCTTATCAGGGAGTGACAAATAAACTAAACTTTAGTAAAGCAAAATTCGATCAGCTGAGAACTACTATCGGTAACATTAATTGGGACAACATCCTCAAAAATATCAGTACAAACGACAAATGGGAAAAGTTTAAAAGGATCCTAATCACTTCATGTTAGTAGTGAAATGCCATATGAGATGCAGGAGAAGAAAATGAACCCCTCACAAAATAGCTCATACATAACGAAGGAGGAAGTGCGGAACCAGTTAAAGAAGATATAAATCGATAAATCACCAGGCCCAGATGGAATACACCCAAGGGTACTAAGTGATGTGATAGCGAGGCCGCTATTTCTAATATTTATGGATACTATCAAGACCGGGGTTGTACCACTGGATTGGCCCATTGCCAACGTGATTCCAATTTACAAAAATGGGTCCAAAAGTGAGTCTGGTAACTACAGGCCGGTAAGTCTCACTTCCGTAATTGGAAAAATATTCGAGGGGTTTCTGAGAGACGCCATTGAAGAATACCTCAAGGAGAACAACGGAATAACTCTTCACCAGCATTGTATATGTGGACTTCTCTAAACCATTTGACACCGTGCCGCATAATAAGCTGATACAGAAAAAGAGGCAGCTCGGATTGGGTGAAAACGTGTGTAGTTGGGTAAAGAACTGGCTCAGAGACAGAAAGCAGAGGGGGGTAATAAATGGTTCATACTCTGATTGGGTCCCCGTTGCTAGTGGGGGGCCACAGGGTCAGTATTGGGCCCCATTCTGTTCAATATATTTATCAACGACCTGATAGAGGGGCTGCACAGTAAAATATCAATATTTGCAGATGACATAAAATCATACAATATAATCAATGCAATGCAGGACAAGGTATGGCTACAAATTGACCTAGATAAGTTGGGGGCTTGGGCAGAAAAATGGCAAATGAAGTTCAATGTTGATAAATGTAAGGTTCTGCACATGGGCAAGAGAAACGGATGTCACCAAAAAAACACTGAATGGGGTACTGCTAGGGAAAAGTGATATGGAAAAGACCTGGGGACACTAGTGAATTGTAGATTAAACTGGAGTAACCAATGCCAGTCAGCTGCTGCAAAAGCTAATAAAGTCTTGGGGTGCATTAAAAGAGGTATAGGGGCGAGGGACGAGAACATTATCCTCCCACTATATAAGGCACTAGTCAGGCCTCACATGGAATACTGCACACAGTTCTGGTCACCGGGGCTCAGGAAAGATGTTACAGTGCTTGAGGGGGTTCAAAGAAGGGCAACAAATTAATAAACAGAATGAGAGGACTAGAACAACCAGAGAGGCATCAAAATTGAGATTATTTACCCTGGAAAAAAGACAGCTAAGAGGCGATCAAATAACTATGTATAAATACATGAGGGGAAAAATACAAGGATCTCTCCCACGATCTGCTTTTACCGAGGACTGCGACGGGAACGAGAGGGAATCCGCTATGTCTAGAAGAAAGCAGGTTTCCTCTCCAACACAGAAGAGGGTTCTTTACTGTAAGAGCAATGAGACTGTGGAACTCTCTGCCTGAGGATGCGGTGATGGCAAAATCCACAGTGGAGTTTAAAAGGGGACTTGATGTCTTTCTGGAGTGGAAGGATATTACAGGATATAAATCTTAGGTTAATTGTTAATCCGGGTATGCAGGCAGGTAGGAACTATTAGGGGTTGGTCCAGGGATTAGTCTGATTGCCATTAGGGAGACGGGAAGGAATTTTCCCCCCAAAGGGGCTAATTGGCTTCTGGCCTTGGGGTTTTTTGCCTTCCTCTGGATCAACAACACAGGAGGCTAGACAGGCTGGACTAGATGGACATTGTCTTCATTCGGCCTTACATACTATGTTACTATGTTACTGTATTTCTAGATATATTTTATCTCAATTATGCCTCATGCAACTAATGAAGCCCTTGATTAGGGAGTTCTGAGAGATCCATCTTGTCTGCCGAGGAGCACCCATCTCCCATCTGAGGGTTTGCTACCACAGAGGCGCATGAGGGCACCATCAGCCCTTGTGTCACTGAAGATGGAGGAGAAAGAAAGACTTCACCTTTAGGAAGAGACTGGGAATCGGAGTGAGCCTGAGTGTTTTTTTTTCCCAAAAGTCTGGTAACTGAGAGCCCTTGTAAGTAACTTCTCCTTCCGGTAACTGTGTACTTTCCCAAGCAAGGCCAGTGCAGAAGTCTATCAAACCTCTGAATACAATCTGAAGTTGGTTTTGCAAGTCCTATGCGGCCGTCTGAAACCCAGATCCCTGTATAGTGGTACACCCGTTAACTGACACCCACGCATCTTGAAGTCTATGAGAGCAGAACGATAATTACTGCCATTCTGTGGCCATTGACTTTCATGTCAAGTATCTGGATAATGCTAATCTGCCTGCACTGTAAACTCTGCCTGCTGAAGTTGTTTATAAGGTTTTAAAAGTCACTAGTAAAGTTTATTCCGGGCCCTAGCCGTTCCTAGGGACCCGAGGTACGATACACTTGTCCAGTGTTTATTAATCCCCTGTGTATGAATGCCGGTGTGTGGAACGGTGGCGTCACAAACTGACAACTATTACCCCTTCATTCTGAGGACTACTGGGCCTATCCTCTGCTGCAGTAACTCCCTCCAGGACCAAGAGTTGGTAAGTGCCACCATGACAGGTCCACGCACTACACCCTCCCAACTCCAACCGTATACTTGGGTAGAGAGTCATTACCCTGCAGCATCCCAAGCAGGGGTGTTACAACTTTTGGCGTTCCCTCATAGGGCACAACAGCATTATTGGCGTCTCTTCTAGGACATGACGCATGTTTTAATAGGCAATCTGCAAAGTCAGCCCTGGGGACTTTCAGAAGGCTCCTGGCTGCCACAGCAACCAAATGGCACCCCCTGATCTCATCACGGGGGGCTTTTCGGTGCCCTCGAACATTTAAATGCTGCTACAGAATTGACTGTGGCATTTAACGGGTTAACAGCAGTGATCAGCAGCAGTGCTGATGGGAGCTGCTGCAGGCGAGTGGCGGCTATATAAAAACAGCCAGCACCCGTATTGTATGCAGTCGGATCAAGCTATGATTCCCCTCCATAGAATGTAAATGTAAGTTCTGGAGTGTTAAGGGGTTAATAGTGGCATTTTATGATGAATTTGGAGAAATCACTCGTTATATTAGTTGTGTTGAGTTATTCAAATTGTTCTTTTTTAATTGTTTTTTTTTTTTGCAAACAGCTAAAAGTTTGTAAATTTGGCAAATGGACCTAATTGGAATGGAGGTTGAGTAATTTTAATTGCAACTTGTATCAGCTTCATACTTTTTATTATCCTTTTACTTATACATAACCTTTGACAAAACTTAAAGGGGTTGTCCCGCGGCAGCAAGTGGGGTTCAGCACTTCTGTATGGCCATATTAATGCACTTTGTAATATACATCGTGCATTAATTATGCATCGTGCATTAATTATGAGCCATACAGAAGTTATTCACTTACCTGTTCCGTTGCTGGCGTCCTCGTCTCCATGGTGCCGTCTAATTTTCAGCGTCTAATCGCCGGATTAGACGCGCTTGCGCAGTCCTGTCTTCTTCTTTTCTGAATGGGGCCGCTCGTGCCGGAGAGCGGCTCCTTGTAGCTCCGCCCCGTCACGTGCCGATTCCAGCCAATCAGGAGGCTGGAATCGGCAATGGACCGCACAGAAGACCTGCGGTCCACCGAGGGAGAAGATCCCAGCGGCCATCTTCACCAGGTAAGTAAGAAGTCACCGGAGCGCGGGGATTCAGGTAAGCACTATCCCGTTTTCTTTTTTAACCCCTGCATCGGGTTTGTCTCGCGCCGAACGGGGGGGCTATTGAAAAAAAAAAAACGTTTCGGCGCGGGACAACCCCTTTAAGGCCTAAACAAATTTTTTAAGTATATTTTGAATATTTCAGATTTTGCTAGCTCAACAGGGAAAGATTCCTAGTGCACCCCTTCTCCTATCATATATAAGTCTAATTGTGCAACAAGTACCCGATTTTTATTGGCCCTTAGCTCTTGTTACTCGCACTGTGCTGGCCATATCTGGATATCAGAGGGTCTGCAACAAATATACAAACAATGAAAAAGGTTCTTCCTCAACGAGTCCTCCTTTTTTGTTGTTGACTTCTTTTTCTTGTTGAAGGAGTATTCACATCAGATGACAATATGGCTTGTACTAGTGAATTGATGGGAGTGTGAACTCTTTGATTGATGCCAAGAACAAAAGTCCAGAAGCCCTTTTGGCTTTTCCCTGTTCAGTGGCACTCTGTGCACATAAAAAATAGTGCTGCCCATCCTTCATTCTAATCATTTGTAGGGGTTATTGCAATTGAACTAGCAGTGGTAAATAAGTGATATATCATTAACTTTGCCCCTTTAACCTCTTTAGTGGTACGCCCTCAAAATCTCCTAAAAATCAGTGTTGAAAAGTGCTGAAGACTACCTAAACCCATCACTGAAGGGGTTAAAGGGGTTGTCCCATGAAAAGAAATCATCTCTTATCCACAGGATAGGGGATACATATATAATTGCTGGGGGTCTGACTACTGTGACCCCCACTAATCAGGAGAACAGGGATCCTGAGTGTCTCTGACTGAATAAATAGGTCATCGAGCATGCACTCTTCTGCTCCATTTATTTCTTTAGGACTGTCTAAGGTAGCTGTGTACAAGCACTTCTCTTTTGCTGGCAGTCCTATTGAAATGGATGAAGTGGTAGTATGCTTGTGTAACTACTACTGCGTTCATTTGGGGCATTCTGGGCCCCCGTTCTTATGATTGAGTGGTCAGACTCCCAGCAATCAAATATTTATCCCCTTTCCATAGTTCTCTTTGTGGGACCCCTTCCCTTTTAAGTAATATATCAACATCTGAGCACATACTGCTACCATGTTGACTATATAGTGACTGTATATCTACATCAAAGACCTTGCTGTTACGCATGTATAAATTATGAACACTATACAGTTTATTCAGTGCGGCCACCATCATATATTTGCAGATAGGTCCACCTCCAGAAGCTCAATTCATATTCTCGGACATCTCCAGGCCCATCTTCCTCATAGCCCTTTACAGCTGACCTGTGTAGTGCTTGCGGCTAATGATATAGTCCATCTATACTGGAACATCTCAGGAACATATCACAAGGGCTGGATCATCTCTAAAGAGGAATCAGATGGAACATGGACTGTGATGAATTCCATCACACTTCCCAAGGATAACTGGAACCAACGTGAGGAGGTGACTTGTGAAGTTTGGTTACAATCCTCTCCTATCAGTGTCCACTGGGAAATCCCAGGACAAGGTAACAACAGATCCTAGCAGGGAGGTGGTAATAAAATTCAAGAACCTACTGTATGGCTTGTCAATGAAATAATGGGCATTAATTGACTTATATTGTTACATGGTGTTTGGCTCTATTTTTTTTTTTTTTATGAAATGTTATTAGAGTTTTGGATATAACAAAATTCTCTCTCCAACATAGGATAGTATACGATACATGTTAGTTCTTGAGTTAAGATTAGGGATGAGCGAGTATACTCGCTAAAGCACTACTCGCTCGAGTAATGTGCCTTAGCCGAGTATCTCCCTGCTCGTCCTTAAAGATTCGGGGACCGCTGCGGCTGACAGGTGAGTTGCGGCGGGGAGCAGGGGAGAGCGGGCGCGAGAGAGGCAGAGAGAGATCTCCCCTCCGTTCCTCCGCGCTCTCCCCCGCCGCTCCCCGCTCCGTGGCGGCCCCTGAATCTTCAGGGACGAGCAGGGAGATACTCGTCTAAAGCACATTACTCGAACGAGTACTGCTTTAGCGAATATACTCGCTCATCCCTAGTTAAGATGTTACCATTCAATAGGGACAGAAAGAATTATAACAAAGCTACTGTGTCTACGTAGAGTCATCGTAGCAGTGCGCCTGCCCAGAAATATTATGACTCTTAATTGAGAGAGAAGGGGGGGAGGAAGGAAGGAAGTATTCGGAAAGAGAGATAGGAAGGATGGGGTGGGGAGAATGCATATGTCAGTAGGCGGTGAAGTGCGAGTTCTTGGTTATGCAACCTAGATATTTCTTTCTTGCTAAAGATAGCCTGTTCCTATGGTGACCTCTGACAGTCTCACAGAAGCTTTATCTAGCTAAAATCCAGGCCAATGTCACCTTCAGTGCCTGAGGTCTTCATGGTTAGGTACTAGTACAAAGGGCGGGAGCCTGTGCAACGGGTTGAGCGTAGCAGGAGAGTCGGAGAGGATACTCCTATCCCCGTACGGCTCTGTCACATTTCTACTAAACAGTTCCACTTCAGGACATTATTTGTCTCCAGGAGTGCCATGTCCTCACAAATCCATCGTGTGATCCAGTGTTCCAGCTATGTAACCCCTCCATGTTGTATATCAAGTCAACTTTTGTTTTCTATTGTGCCAAGGTAGGTGGGAGGGATTTTCTGGAGCCAAAGGGAGGGTATCAGGGCTTTTGCAGCGTACAGAAGGAATGACAGCAGTTTGTCGCGGAGGGCTTCCAAAGAAAGAGCAACTCCGCTGTTATTAGGAAGTTCGGCTTAAGAAGACACATTACTTCCTCAACTTCTTTCCAAAACGTGGTAATTACCGCACACTCCCACAGATATGTCTAAACGAACCTGTTTCTGTGTTGCATCTCCAGCATTTGCCGTCTGTGGCTAGCTTATAGGCATAAAGCCATTGTGGGGTTTTATACCATCTTACTAAAATTTTATACTGACTTTCCTGAAGCAGAATGCATTGAGAAAGGCCGAAGGCGGTTCGTAAGATCAATTTCATATCTGCGGAGGTTAGGGACATATTTAGTTCTTTTTCCCAGGAATCCAGGAAAGCTGGTTTATATAGCTCCGAAGGTGTAGTGATCCTGTTATGGATAATGGAGATAGATTTATGTTTTGGTCGGTTGCTAAGGACCATCTTTTCAAATAGAGTCTCTGGTCTCGTAGATCTGTAAGTTTTCTGAAACTCCCCAAAGGCTTTGGACACATGAGCCCTTTGTAGGAAGGAGAGGGACAGTTGTGGAGTTAGGGTATACAAAATGTCAGAGGGCTGCCTGTGGGCATGCAATTGTAAATCGCTTATACTAAAAGTGGCGAATTTCACCCAAATGCTTCTGATTGCTCTGTCCGAAGTCCAGCCAGAAGTTTACCAAGAGTACTCAGTGGTGCTAAGGGAGAAGGTTCTGGAGCCAGGGATTGCTTTAGTTTATCCCAGACCTCACAGGAGCCTCATATCAGCGGGTTGAAGTTTTTAGACCTGTATATACTTTTAGAGGGGTACCAGAGGTCCTCCAATAAAGTTTCTCCGCCGCAACCTGCCGATAGGAAATGTAGCAATTTATCCCCCGAAGGGGAGACCAGGTCCATCCAATATCTGAGTTGGATAGCTTGGTAGAAGTCGTAGACGCATGGCAATCCGATCCACCCCTCTATTTTTCTTTTAATCATGAGACTGAAGGCCAGACGAGGCCTTCTCTGTCTCCAGACATATCCGGAAAAGGCCGATCATAGGGCTTTAAAGAAGGACTGAGGCAGATGAATTGGGAGCATCCTGAGCTTATATAGGATCTGTGGGAGAACATATGATTTTAGTATGTTTTTCCTGCCAAACCAGGAGACGTACGGCATATCATATGTGTGTAGTAGTGTTTTGACCTGAGTAAGGAGAGGCAAGAAGTTGGTGCTGAACAAATCTTCCGCTTTTTTTGTGATCCTAACACTGAGGAACTCAATTGAGGTGTCAGACCATTCGAAGGGTGAGCTGGATTTCAATGGCGAGCAACGGGCTGAAGGGATGGATATATTTAGGATAGTAGATTTGGAGAAGTTTATTTAGAAAATTGTGTCTGAGGTCATTTAAAAATCCAGAAATTAGATATCCCTTTAAATATGTATTTAGAAGTCTGTCTGTTCTTCAGTAGTTAATATAAAGAAAATTTGAAGACTAGGAAACTTACGTTGTTGAGATTCAGTCTTAATTAAGTTCCTGAAACAATATACACTATGTTGACAAAAGTATTGGGACCCCGCTGATCTTGACCTATCAGGCAAATTGCATATTCAAATCGGACATGTAAACACTTGGTATAACGTAGAGTATCACACAGGCATATCCTTGTACAAAAAACAATAGAATGTCATGAGGTGCAGAATTGATAGAGTTTTAATGGGGTGTGGTGGTGAAATGTCACCTGAGCCACCAAACAGTACAGGACATTGCAGTGCTTTTGAACCTTCCAGAGTCCACTACTAACAATGTTATTCAGAAATGGAAAACATCTGGTATATATTCAATGCAGCCACGTTTGGGGTGACCTTGTAAACTGACAGAACGTGGACAATGAAGCCTTGAATGAGCTGTGAAGGCACTACATACATCATCTAACAAAACAATCACTCATTTGGTCTCACAGGCCTTTGAAAAAAACATCTATTACCCCATACCCAACCCAAAGAGAATTACAAGGGTTACCATGGACAAGCGGCTAAACACAAACCTGTGATGGTGCTTAGAGTGTCATTCTTGGACTGTAAATGCGTGAAATCAAGTGTTGTGGATAGCCGAATATTTTAATCAGATGGGCACAATTGAGTGTGGCGGCTGCCTGGAGTGTGGTTTTCATTGGCCAGCCCAAAGTATGGATCTCAAACCCACTGAGCATCTTTGGGGCAAACTAGAACATCGTATCTATGGATGCCCAACATGCCGATCATCTCTTGCATCATTATCTCAAGCTCTCCTTAAGAAATTGGGGCAATTTCCTTTATACGTCTATGGGAATTTGGTGGAAAGCAGCCTTGGAAGGTTACTGCTGTCATTTAGTTAAAACGACCATATTGAAAATTGTAAATTAAATTGAATTTCATCATCTTCTACGTGTGACCCAATACTTTTGTCAAACTAGTATATCTGCAATTAGCACCATATCAGACACTAAGGCCTCATGTCCACTTGCACACATGGATTCCATCTGCTAAATCCCACAGCAGAATCCAGCCGTGCCTGCAGATAATGGACAAAAAAAACCATTATCTTACCTGTACAGATCCAGTACGGGTCTCCTCCATGCTGGATCTTCTTTCTCCAGTACGGCGGATGCCAGCGCCAGCCGAGGTGCCGGATGCATGTGCCGTGCAATTTTTGTTAAAATCTCCTGCTGTCTCGCAGATCTGAGGCATGTCCACAGTGACAGCTGTGGATGTGCCGCAGATTGAACGGCTTCCATGACTTCAATGTAAGCCGTCCCTGCGGCATCCGCAGAAAAATGGAGCATGCCAGGATTTCTTCGGTTGTGAGCAATCCACACGCCAGGAAAAAATTACAACCGCATGCTTTTAACTGTTTTGCGGATGCTAATACATCCCTATGGGTGACTTAATTTGTGGATCTCTCACGCAGGTGCCCCGCACGGGTTCCGCAAATTAAATCCGCCCATAGACATTGGGCTTAAGTGTCCTTAGCTCAAGCTTCAGGAGGATAGTGATGAGTTTGAATAGGAAGCATGTTTTTAACCAGACAAAGAACATTCAACTTTAAGTTTGATCTAACACATTCTGTGTCTGACCATTTTACAGATAAGCTCCATCGACATGTTGGCATATCTAAATGTCAAAGCTTCTTGATACGGATGGTGACTGCTGGGACTTTATTGGTGTTGATGTTGTCTATTTACCTCATCCTGAGTCTCAGGTACACAGGTAAGATATACACAACTGAGAAATGTTGAAAATGACAGTCTTTTACATAAGTTGCCCTCTTACTGCCCACAAATTGTTTATGTTTTGTAGCCTGTTTCAAATTGGTCAATATATACGAGTATGTACTCTTTTTCATATTTCAGCTATTAAAATTCCATATATAATGGAAAGCAATAATATGACTGATGTAACTTTATAACATATATTGTTACGTGTGCTGCTGGGATCTGTAGTTCTAAGCTTTCTAGCAGCACAGCCCTCACAGGGTTAATTGATTGAGCTGGCTGGGTGTGGTACTTCCTGCTAGCCAATCTCCTGGGTCTGTGCTCACATATAAACCCAGCTCCTGGTCAGTCTCTGGTGTTCAGGGTGAGCAATCATGAATCCTTGTCTGTTGAAGTTTGCTGTGTGACCTGCTATTTGTGTTTTGTTGCAGCTTGCTGTGTGATCTGTGCCTTGCAGTTTATGTCCGTTTGTATGTTTATTTTGTGTCAATTTGGTCTGCTGAGTTTGTTTGCTATGTCTGCGCTAGGTTGGCTCCTAGGGCCCTCTAGTAGATGTGTCTTGCTAGTGTAGGGACTGCAAGATACGAGGGGCCTTGCCGGGGCTTGCAGCTTAAGTTCATTGGCCAATGTACGAAATTAACAGCTCGCATTTATATTCAGCTTATCATCTATTAGTGTGTGCATTTTGGCTGCTGTATGCTGTGTATTCTGGCTCTGTGTGTCCTGTTATTCTGTCCCTGTCATGTGGCATGTGAATGCATCCTGTTCTGGTGCGTGGCTCCTAGGATCAGCTAGAGCCGAGATCCGAAGACTGCTGGGCTGCCCTTATTGGAGCAATGTCCCCGCTTAGGTAGGACCAGTTCATCCCCCCTGTAGCACAGGGTCAGTTTGCCAGAAATCCGTGTGCGTACCCAGTCCCTCTTGGTCACGATCGTAACATATATATACACACACTACTCGAAAAAACTAAAAGTACTTGGACATCATTGCCGTTACTTAGTCTTCAAGGATAACAATCTGTCCAGTTATGAAGCAGAAGTGATTGGGAATCCATTTCACCAGCTTTAGGCCTCATGTCCACAGTATGCTCAGATTCCGTGCAAGGAATCCCATGACCAGTGAGCCCTGCTTACTTGTTTTCCCTGACAGCGGCGATCCCTCCATTTCCAGGTTCGATGTACTGCGCATAGTCCCCACGGCTCACCGTCGGACATGCGCAGTACAGTTTCTTTTTTAAATGTTTTGCTTTCCCACGGATCCGTGTGGCAGCTGTGGGTGTGCCACGGATCAGACGGCTTTGGTTGACTTCAACGGAAACCGTCCCTGCGGGATCCGCAGAAAAATAGAGCATGCTGCGATTTCTTTTCCAGACTAAAAGGTCTACAAATCAAATCCACATGCTTCTAATCCATTTGTGGACGCCCGTGCTCCTCTATGGGCGGCTTGATTTGTGGATCTCCCGCGTGGGTGTCCTGAGCAGATTCCGCAAATCAAATTTGCCCGTGGACATTGGGCCTTAGTGCCATTAAATGAGGGGCAAGGAGTCAGACTACAAGCAAAACACAGAGGCTGGTCAAGTAATCTGGTTCCCAACAGGAGGGTATGCAGTACGAGGGGCCAGGTGAAGTCAGGGTCCAAGCAAGTAAGTCAAACATGGAGTCAGTCAAATTCAAGGAACATGAGTGCAGCAGAAGACCTAACAAACACTGGCAGAGGTCTGAAGGAACTGAGTAGTTAAAATGCTGTCAGAACTCCTGCCCCAGCAGCTGATTAGGGCGGGGAGCCTGACAGAAGCAGGTCCCAGACATTAAGCAGAGAGTCCAGAGTAGAGACCCAAACCTCAAACAGTGAGTGCAGAGCAGAGATCCAGACACCAAGTAGTGATTGCAGAGCAGAGAGGAGACATCCAGCAATGAGTGCAGAGCAAGCGCACCAGGGTGTCATGGCAATGGGGATGCGGCAGGGTGGTAACCCGCCACGTCCCCAGCAACCCAGCTAACTAGGCGCACGCTCCCTGCGCGCGGCAGCACATGCCCAGAGCCAGCGTACCAGATAACGGCAGCCAGGAGAGGTCACCAAGACCGGGGCTCCTCTGCGCTGCACCCCAGCAGCCCGGGTAATAGAACAGGTAGTGCGGGCATAGAGACCCCAGAACCACTGGACCCAACAGTTTGCTGTATTTCTTAGCACACTCTAAGTAGCATGATACCAGAGCACGGCCATTACATGAAAAGAGTTGGACAGGGCCGTGGAAGTGTATCAACCCAGCATCAGGATCCGAGGAATGCCATCAGAGCACTACAAAATGAGCTCCAGCAGGCGACTGGTCTGCATGTTTCTGAATACACTTTCAGAAACAGACTCCATGAGGGTGACACGAGAGTTCGACATCAAGTAGTATGACCTGTGCTCACAGTCCAGCCCCGTGCAACTCATCATATGCACCAGAATTGGCATATCTGCTGTTGGCGACCTGTTCTCTTTGGAACTCTAGATCTTAAACTCGAATCGTTCTTCCATTGAGCTCCAATATGTGCTTTAAGTGGTTCTTAAATTATTTAGAGCAAAGTGTTGTGTTAATATTTTTGAGCAGTGTAGAATAAAGGTTAAGACCAAAGACTATTGCCTTCATCAAGTCCACATTTATTCAAAGACTATCTCAAATCTTTGCTTAACATATCCCTGGCCCATTAATATATCACCAATAAGCAACATTTCAGGTTCTATGTGCAAAAGCTTAAACTGACATGTGATATCAGAACATACGTTAAGTGAGCGTAGAGTCTGTAGGGTGCGCTAAAGCAAAGTATGAAAGGGTACAGGATTTATTTCTCTGATGGGCGAGGTGTTACTAGAACAAGCTTCTGTAGTTAGACAAATGTCTGCAGAACCCACGGGGAAGGTTGTGTTCGGCTCCAGTAATCAGCAACGTAACCTTCCCCAACAATGTCAGCTAACATACCACCCCAGAGGGGTTGCGGAGACGTTCACCTAGCAACAGAAGCCTCGCCCACCAGAAGAAGTTTCATGTTTCTGTTGGCTATCCCCTTATATATCCTCTACAGTTCTTAAAGGAATCACACCAGATTATTGAGTAACATTTTTATCTCTTTTTATAGGATGAAATTACTTATTCAGAACTGAATAGACTTAAAAATCAACCTCCACAGTGGAATCCAAGGATGCAATATAAATAATGGTGAAACTCAAATATTATTGAGAGCTGCTCATATATAAAAGTCAAGAAATTATCAGGATCTCCCTTAAAAAGACATTATTTTATAATCAGCTTTCTGTAACAAAAAACATTCTATACTGTAAGGCCTCTCTCACACGGGGTGTTTGCAGAAACGCAGCGTTTTTCAGCGCTGGGTTACGGCAGATTCCGCCCCGTTTCAGCAGCGCTGGCATACTTTAAAAGCAGCCAAGAATGCTGAAAAGAAAAAAAAAAGTAATACTCACCTAGCCGCTGCAGTCCGGGTCGCGACCGCTGGTCTCTGACGCTGATCCGGGCTTCCCCGGCACTCCCAAGTCTATTGCCGTAGGCCAGGTTTGAGAACCCCGTCTCCGGCAATAGAGTGCTGTGATTGGTTGTCGGTGCTTGCTCGATGCCCAATCACAGCCCTTCATTGACTGTCTCAGCCAATCAGAGCTTGCGGGCGCTGATTGGCTGAGACAGTCAATGAAGGGCTGTGATTGGGCATCGAGTGTGCCGACAACCAATCACAGCACTCTATTGCCGGAGGCGGGGTTCTCAAACCTGGCCTAGGGCAATAGACTTGTGAATGCAGGGGAAGCCCGGATCAGCGGCAGAGACCAGCGGCGGCGACCCGGACTGCAGCGGCTAGGTGAGTATTAACCTTCTTTTTTTCTCTCTACCTAGCTGGGGCAGATTTTCGGGGTAGGACTTCTATTGCAAGCCCTCACCCCGAAAATCGGCGAGCGGTTAACGCTGCCAAAAACGCGGCACCAAGCGTTACCACGTTTTCAGCAGTGCTAAAACCACTGCCCATTCATTTCAATGGGCGACGCAGGGCTGAAAACGCCCCAAAATAGAACAGCTGTGTTTTCAGTCCTGTGTGAGCAGCCCCATTGAAATGAATGGGAGTGTTGTACAGCGTTTAGTGCTGGGCTGAAAAGGCAGCGCTAAACGCTGTACAAAACGCCCTGTGTGAGGGAGGCCTAAAGGTTTGACAAAGATCTGTTTAGATCGAAACGTCGCTGTGTCATTTCTGCTGTACTGCTGCATCTATATATTGCTGCTTGTGGGACCAACATGGACTAAAGTTCCTTATATCTGAAATGGACTGCCGTGGATGCTGCCTCTGATTATATGTTTGCTATACTGTAAAGGTGTTTATCATGTGAGCTGTGATTCAAATAATGAACAGATATTTAATACCTTAAATTGGTCCTAAACATTATAATATCTCATCCAGATTAACTTACTGTATATCCATATACTTCTTATATTCACCAGTGCCAGGAGACATGAGTGTACAATATAGAGGACATTGGAAACCAAAGAGAATATCACAATGACTTTCCCATTAAGCCAACGCAACACCTCTCACCTCAGTACAGTAGGGTTGGCCACCAGAATGCCCAAAAGTGAGTCATTAGAATGAAGCTGGTACCCAGGACGAGCCACTAGGGTGCATTTAGCCAGCTACAGCCATTATGTAGACACTGATCTCCTACTCTGCTACAAAAATGTACTATTCATATGTCTATTCATATATCTCTAGTGTAAGGACAATAAACTTCTTCACTTTTCAAAAAAGTAGGGCATCATTTACCAAAACAATGTATAAGAAAAGTCTGTCCATAGGAATACAGCCCAGTAATCTTCAACAGCTTTCTGAGTGGTCTTCTCAGATGCCCTCTGTTTTTAGTAGCCCTAAGAATTATTTTTGATATAGTACTATATTAACAAAAAAAAAAAAAAAAAAAACTTTTTTACAATATTTCATGTTCTCATGTTTCAAAAACATTATATATAAACATAATTTATATCTATTGATGACAAATTGATTGTAGAACAATAACACTGCGGTCATTATCAATAAAATCTTCAAATTAGATGGAGCAGCGTAGAGCTGTACATTCATGGAGCCTTGGATACTATATGTTAGTGTACAAGAGTACTAAAGAGTATTACCAGTCTAGTCTAGGGGCTTCCTATCTTCCTGGGTGACCTTTATTGAGAATTGTACATTTGGTCATGCAGCAGGTGTAGACCCTCTGTGCCGCTGACCGATTTACTTTGGGCTACTCCTGAGGGCTGCACTTAGGGGACTCCTTGTTTTCATCCTTTCACACCTTTCTAGTGGATCTTGTCTTTGCTGGAGGGGCCCCTAGACTAATACCGCAGAAGCAGACTCAGCACAATGCTAGCTGACACAAATAGGTCAGAGGTATGATAACATAGTACTGGAGGTATAGCCAGTGACGTAGTCCATATAAGAGGCTGAGAACAGGATAGGTGGAGTTCATGCAAAATGGAGAAACAGGCAGAAGGTTAGAGCATGTGGCAATCAGGTTAATCAAAGTCAAAGACTATTCCAAGGTCAGCACAAGCAAAGAACAAGAACCCCAAAGCTCCTTCTTAGGGCTACATCTGACCGTGTGCATTATAGTTGTGGCTGGCTGGGAGTAGTAGTGCATCAATTTTTGTATTACGCATCAAGGCCAGTTCCCAGCCTTTCAGTAATAGTATTTTCAGGCTGCAGTGCCGTACAACCAGCTCTCATAGTGAAACTGCACTCAAATAATTCCTAACCAACTGCAAACGACTTCAGTTATACCGTTCTGTGTCTGCACTGCATTAGGCAGAGGTCTCACTGCTAAACAATACTGTAATATTTCCCGGGCCACTGCAGAGTATTTCAGCTCTGCCGCTGTGCAGAGCGTCTCACAATACCCTTTCCGTTGGTGGGGTTGAGATAGCCGAAGTTACCAGCACTATCCACTGGCTATAGAGTCTTCTCCCACTCCATACAGCCTCTATTATCTACAAGTCTCTGCGAGCGGTAAATTCCCCCAAGGTATCAGCGCAAGACAGCGTGTTAATTCTTTCAAATCACAGCATAGAGCCTCCGCTATCTACGAGTCTCTGTGTGCGGTGAATTAAGCCACAGTTATCAGTGCTGCATAGTGGGGTAATTTATTTGGGCCCTGCTCTATTCTTAATCCGCCATGGTGAGAAGTAGGGGTAGACGTCGAGGACGCGGACGTCCAAGTGAGGGTGTGGGCACAGGCCGAGTTCCTGGGCGTGGTGAATCACAGACGGCTGGTGCAGGAGTAGGAGAGAGGCAAGTTTCTGGGGTCCCCAGCTTCATATCACAATTTACATGTCCACGTGGTAGACCTTTACTACAAACAGAGCAGTGTGAGCAGGTCCTGTCGTGGATGGCAGAAAATGCGTCCAGAAATGTATCGACCACCCAGTCTTCTATGCAGTCCACTACTCCCAGCCTAGGGACTGCAACTTTGAATCCTCTGGCTGCTGCTCCTCCTTCCTCCCAGCCTCCACTCTATGAAAATGACATTCTGAGCAGGCAGACTCCCAGGAACTGTTCTCGGGTCCCTGCCATGAGTGGAAAAAAAATGTTTCTCTCGCATCTGAGAAGTTTATCGTAACGATGCCCAATCTTTGGAAAGTTTAAGTCCAGGTGATGAGGCTGGAGACTTCCAGCAACTGTCTCAAGAGCTTTTTGTGGGTGAGGATGATGAGACACAGTTGTCTGTCAGTGAGGCAGTAGTAAGGGCAGTAAGTCCGAGGGAGGAGCGCACAGAGGATTTAGAGGAAGAGCAGCTGGACGATGAGGTGACTGACCCCACCTGGTTTGCTAAGCCTCCTGAGGACAGGGCTTCAGAGGGGGAGGCAAGTGCAGCAGCAGGACAGGTTGGAAGAGGCAGTGGAGTGGCCGGGGGTAGAGGCAGGGCCAGAGCGAAGAATCCCCCAACTGTTTCCTAAAGCACCTCCTCGCGGCAAGCCTTCGTGCAGAGGGCTAGGTGTTCAAAGGTGTGGATGTTTTTTAGTGAGAGCACGGACGACCGACGAACAGTGGTGTGCAACCTGTGTCGCACCAAGATCAGCCAGGGAGCCACCACTACCAGCCTCATCACCACCAGCATGCGCAGGCATATGATGGCCAAGCTCCCCACAAGGTGGGACGAAGGACATTCAACGCCTTCGGGTCACACCACTGCTTTTTCCCCTGTGCCCCAGCCTGCCACACAGATCCAATCCCCCTCCCAGGACACAGGCACGAGCGCCTCCCGGCCTGCACCCACACCCTCACCTCCACCGTCCTCCACTCCATCCAGCAATGTCTCTCAGCGCAGCGTTCAGCCGTCGCTAACACAAGAGTTGGAGTAAAAGCGCAATAACGCCGCAACCCACCCGCATGCACAAGCTTTAAACATGCACATTGCCAAATTAATCAGCCTGGAGATGCTGCTGTACAGGCTTGTGGAAACAAGGGCTTTCAAAAACATGATGGCAGCAGCGGTCCCGCGCTACTCGATCCCCACTCGTCATTATTTTTCCCGGTGTGACGTCCCAGCCCTACACCAGCACGTCTCCCGCAACATAAATCGTGCCCTCACCAAAACGGTTACTGGGAAGGTCGACTTAATCATGGACACATGAACAAGTACTGGCGGGCAGGGCCACTATATCTCCATGACGGCATATTGGGTGAACTTGGTGGAGGCTGGGACTGAGTCAGAGTCTGGGACCGCTCAAGTCCTACCCAACCCCAGAATAGCGGGGCCTACCTCAGTGCTGGTATGTGCGGCGTTTTATGCCACCTGCTCCAAACTCTCCACCTCCTCCTCCTACGCAACGTCTACCTCTCAATTAAGAAGTGTGAGCACATTGCCAGCAATCGGTAGCGCGCGGCACGGCAGCACAGCGGTGGGCAAGAGTCAGCAAGCCATGCTGAAAGTAATCAGCTTAGGTGACTAGAGGCGGACAGAGCAGACTGACCTGAGCCTCCAACCAGGCATGGTCGTGTGAGACAACGGCCGTAACCTGGTGGCGGCTATGCAGTTCGGCAGCCTCACACATGTGCCATGCCTGGCCCTCATCTTCAATCTGGTGGTTCAGTGGTTTCTGAAAAACTACCCCCACTTGTCTGACCTGCTCGGCAAGGTGTGCCGCGTCTGCGCACATTTCCACAAGTCCACCACGGACGCTGCCACCCTGAGGACCCTGCAACATTGGTTTCAGCTGCCAGAGCGCCGACTGCTGTGCGACGTGCCAACACACTGAAATTCTACGCTGAACATGTTGGCCAGGCTGTACGAGCAGCGTAAAGCAATAGTGGAATACCAGCTGCAACATGGGTGGCGTAGTGGTAATTAGCCTCCGCAATTCTTTTCTGAGGAGTGGGCATGGATGGCAGAAATCTGCCAGGTCTTCGGAAACTTTGAGGAGTCTACCCAGATGGTGAGCGGCAATGCAGCCATCATTAACGTTACCATCCTACTGCTTTGCCTGCTGAGAAGTTCGCTGCAAGGCATAAAGGCCGACGCTTTGTAGTTAGAACAGAGACGGGGGAATGACAGTATGTCGCTTGATAGCTAGACCACCCTCATGTCTATATCTCAGCGCGTTTTGGAGGAGGAGGGGGGGGGGATAGGGAAGAGACAGCCGACCACACTGCAGAGGGTACCCATGCTGCTTGGCTCTCATCTGTTCAGTGTGTATGGGCTGTGGAGAAGGAGGATCCTGAAAGTCATCTTCCTAGTGAGGAAAGCGATGTGTTGCATACTGGGACCCTGGTACACATGGCTGACTTCATGTTACGCTGCATTTCCTGTGACCCTCGCGTTAGACACATTCTGGCCAACACGGAATACTGGGTGTACACCCTTCTCGACCCACGGTATAAGGAGAACCTTTCCCCTCTCATTCCCGAAGAGGAAAGGGGTACGAGAGAGATGCAATACCACAGGGCCCTGGTGGAAAAAGTGATACTAAAGTTCCCATCTGACAGCACTAGGGGCAGAAGATGCAGTTCCGAGGGCCAAGTAGCAGGGGAGGCATAGAGATCAGGCAGCCTGTCCAGCGCAGGCAAGGGTGCACTCTCCAAGGCCTTTGCCAGCTTTATGGCTCCCCAGCAAGACTGCGTCACCACTCCCCAGTCAAGGCTGAGTCGGAGGGATCACTGTAAAAAGATGGTGATGGAGTATGTAGCCAATCGTATCACTATCCTCCTTGATGCCTCTGCTCCATACAACTATTGGGTGTCAAAGCTAGACACGTGGCACGAACTTGCTCTGTATGTACTGGAGGTGCTAGCCTGCCCTGCCGCTAGCGTCTTGTCAGAGAGGGTGTTTAGTGCAGCTGGGGGAATCATCACGGATAAGCGTACTCGCCTGTCAACTGCCAGGGCCGACATGCTTACACTCATAAAAATGAACAAAGGCTGGATTTCCCCAGACTTCTGCAGAAAGCAGCGGAAGCTAATGATTCTTTTTGCTGCAACAGGAGAAGAAAAGCATTTTCTATCACTAGAAAAAAAGGGGGAATTAGCTATGTCAATCACTCTCGGATATTATTACTGCTCCTCCTAAAACAGCATGTCATCACGCTGAACTGCCAATTTTTCTGCGACCCAAAAGGCTCTGTTTATAATTTTTTTTACAATTTTTCAAAGTTTCAAAAGTATTGATACTTTAACAGAAACCAATTTTTTTCACAGGACTGCCTTCAGGCTCAGTTAAAAAATTAAGCAATAGCGAGCTGTATCTTTAAAAACTGTTTATGGGTTTCACCTGCCCTGGCGGTTAAGCAATTTTTCAGGGGTGCACTTATATTCTTGGTACACCAATTTTTCTGGCCTCGCCTATACTGTTATCTAACAAATTTTTCCGACATTCGCCTACACTCATAGTACACCAATGTTTCTGGGGTTCACCTATACTCTTGCTAAAGAAATGTTACAGGGGTCTGCCTATACCTTTGCTACAGAAATGTTACTGGGGTCTGCCTATACTACTGATACAGAAATTATACAGGGGTCTGCCTATACTTTTGCTACCAAAATGTTACTGGGGTCCGCCTATACTTTTGATACACCAATGTTTTAGGGGTTTGCCTACACTCTTCCTACAGAAATATTACAGGGGTCTGCTTATACTGTGGGTGCACAAAGACTTCCCATCGCTGTGTTTTACACATCTGGCACAAATACACTGACTGACTAGGGCAGAAATGTGGGCTGAGGCCGAGGTCCTTGGTGGGGTGAAACTCTGCCTTGTTTGGGCACTCCTGTGATTTCTTCCTGTGCAATACCATCTTTGCTCACTGACAGCATAGGCAAGCCCAAGGATCTCAAAGACTTCCCCTTGCGGTGTTGAGCTATCTGACACCTACACAGAATGAATGGTGTGTGGACACATGGATTTTTCATTGCTATGTAATTCGTGGCACCTTGGGTCACACAAGGTGGAGGCTGGGACCGAGACTGACCCAGGGCCCGCTCACATACTTCCCACACAGACTATTATGGGTCCTACCTCGGTCATGGTTTCTTGGCCTTGTTAATCCACCTCCTCCTCCTGCTTGGGGTCTGGGGATCAGCGCTGGGCAACAGCAACATGCATTTTCTCTCATGTTACCACAGTTATCTGAATCACTGGTTTGGGTCAAACAAAAGGAGCATTACTGCATTAATGATACATTCACAGCTGCACTAGCATCCGAGCCCGCTTTATTCCCACGATTACTGAGGGTGTGAGCCGAGGTTGAGGTCCTTGGCAGGGTGAAACTGCCTTGTTTGGGTGCTCTGATTTCTTTATGTGTAATACTTTCCTTGGGTTCCAGGGGCTATGCTGAAAGTAATCAGCTTAGGTGACTAGAGGCGGACAGAGCAGACTGACCTGAGCCTCCAACCAGGCATGGTCGTGTGAGACAACGGCCGTAACCTGGTGGCGGCTATGCAGTTCGGCAGCCTCACACATGTGCCATGCCTGGCCCTCATCTTCAATCTGGTGGTTCAGTGGTTTCTGAAAAACTACCCCCACTTGTCTGACCTGCTCGGCAAGGTGTGCCGCGTCTGCGCACATTTCCACAAGTCCACCACGGACGCTGCCACCCTGAGGACCCTGCAACATTGGTTTCAGCTGCCAGAGCGCCGACTGCTGTGCGACGTGCCAACACACTGAAATTCTACGCTGAACATGTTGGCCAGGCTGTACGAGCAGCGTAAAGCAATAGTGGAATACCAGCTGCAACATGGGTGGCGTAGTGGTAATTAGCCTCCGCAATTCTTTTCTGAGGAGTGGGCATGGATGGCAGAAATCTGCCAGGTCTTCGGAAACTTTGAGGAGTCTACCCAGATGGTGAGCGGCAATGCAGCCATCATTAACGTTACCATCCTACTGCTTTGCCTGCTGAGAAGTTCGCTGCAAGGCATAAAGGCCGACGCTTTGTAGTTAGAACAGAGACGGGGGAATGACAGTATGTCGCTTGATAGCTAGACCACCCTCATGTCTATATCTCAGCGCGTTTTGGAGGAGGAGGGGGGGGGGATAGGGAAGAGACAGCCGACCACACTGCAGAGGGTACCCATGCTGCTTGGCTCTCATCTGTTCAGTGTGTATGGGCTGTGGAGAAGGAGGATCCTGAAAGTCATCTTCCTAGTGAGGAAAGCGATGTGTTGCATACTGGGACCCTGGTACACATGGCTGACTTCATGTTACGCTGCATTTCCTGTGACCCTCGCGTTAGACACATTCTGGCCAACACGGAATACTGGGTGTACACCCTTCTCGACCCACGGTATAAGGAGAACCTTTCCCCTCTCATTCCCGAAGAGGAAAGGGGTACGAGAGAGATGCAATACCACAGGGCCCTGGTGGAAAAAGTGATACTAAAGTTCCCATCTGACAGCACTAGGGGCAGAAGATGCAGTTCCGAGGGCCAAGTAGCAGGGGAGGCATAGAGATCAGGCAGCCTGTCCAGCGCAGGCAAGGGTGCACTCTCCAAGGCCTTTGCCAGCTTTATGGCTCCCCAGCAAGACTGCGTCACCACTCCCCAGTCAAGGCTGAGTCGGAGGGATCACTGTAAAAAGATGGTGATGGAGTATGTAGCCAATCGTATCACTATCCTCCTTGATGCCTCTGCTCCATACAACTATTGGGTGTCAAAGCTAGACACGTGGCACGAACTTGCTCTGTATGTACTGGAGGTGCTAGCCTGCCCTGCCGCTAGCGTCTTGTCAGAGAGGGTGTTTAGTGCAGCTGGGGGAATCATCACGGATAAGCGTACTCGCCTGTCAACTGCCAGGGCCGACATGCTTACACTCATAAAAATGAACAAAGGCTGGATTTCCCCAGACTTCTGCAGAAAGCAGCGGAAGCTAATGATTCTTTTTGCTGCAACAGGAGAAGAAAAGCATTTTCTATCACTAGAAAAAAAGGGGGAATTAGCTATGTCAATCACTCTCGGATATTATTACTGCTCCTCCTAAAACAGCATGTCATCACGCTGAACTGCCAATTTTTCTGCGACCCAAAAGGCTCTGTTTATAATTTTTTTTACAATTTTTCAAAGTTTCAAAAGTATTGATACTTTAACAGAAACCAATTTTTTTCACAGGACTGCCTTCAGGCTCAGTTAAAAAATTAAGCAATAGCGAGCTGTATCTTTAAAAACTGTTTATGGGTTTCACCTGCCCTGGCGGTTAAGCAATTTTTCAGGGGTGCACTTATATTCTTGGTACACCAATTTTTCTGGCCTCGCCTATACTGTTATCTAACAAATTTTTCCGACATTCGCCTACACTCATAGTACACCAATGTTTCTGGGGTTCACCTATACTCTTGCTAAAGAAATGTTACAGGGGTCTGCCTATACCTTTGCTACAGAAATGTTACTGGGGTCTGCCTATACTACTGATACAGAAATTATACAGGGGTCTGCCTATACTTTTGCTACCAAAATGTTACTGGGGTCCGCCTATACTTTTGATACACCAATGTTTTAGGGGTTTGCCTACACTCTTCCTACAGAAATATTACAGGGGTCTGCTTATACTGTGGGTGCACAAAGACTTCCCATCGCTGTGTTTTACACATCTGGCACAAATACACTGACTGACTAGGGCAGAAATGTGGGCTGAGGCCGAGGTCCTTGGTGGGGTGAAACTCTGCCTTGTTTGGGCACTCCTGTGATTTCTTCCTGTGCAATACCATCTTTGCTCACTGACAGCATAGGCAAGCCCAAGGATCTCAAAGACTTCCCCTTGCGGTGTTGAGCTATCTGACACCTACACAGAATGAATGGTGTGTGGACACATGGATTTTTCATTGCTATGTAATTCGTGGCACCTTGGGTCACACAAGGTGGAGGCTGGGACCGAGACTGACCCAGGGCCCGCTCACATACTTCCCACACAGACTATTATGGGTCCTACCTCGGTCATGGTTTCTTGGCCTTGTTAATCCACCTCCTCCTCCTGCTTGGGGTCTGGGGATCAGCGCTGGGCAACAGCAACATGCATTTTCTCTCATGTTACCACAGTTATCTGAATCACTGGTTTGGGTCAAACAAAAGGAGCATTACTGCATTAATGATACATTCACAGCTGCACTAGCATCCGAGCCCGCTTTATTCCCACGATTACTGAGGGTGTGAGCCGAGGTTGAGGTCCTTGGCAGGGTGAAACTGCCTTGTTTGGGTGCTCTGATTTCTTTATGTGTAATACTTTCCTTGGGTTCCAGGGGCTCGTCAATGCTGTGGGTGCACAAAGACTTCTCATTGCGTTGATTTACCTGTCTGGCACAAACACACTGACTGACTAGGGCAGAAATGTGGGCCGAGGCTGAGGCCCTTAGCGGGGTGAAACTCTGCCATGTTTGGGCACTCTGATTCCCTCATGTGTAATACCATGCTTGAGTTCCTTGGGCTCGCCTATGCTGTGAGTGCACAAAGACTTCCCATTGCGGTGTTTTACCTGTCTGGCACAAACACACTGACTGACTAGGGCAGAAATGTGGGCCGAGGCTGAGGCCCTTAGCGGGGTGAAACTCTGCCATGTTTGGGCACTCTGATTCCCTCATGTGTAATACCATGCTTGAGTTCCTTGGGCTCGCCTATGCTGTGAGTGCACAAAGACTTCCCATTGCGGTGTTTTACCTGTCTGGCACAAACACACTGACTGACTAGGGCAGAAATGTAGGCCAAGGCCCTTAGCAGGGTGAAACTCTGCCATGTTTGGGCACTCTGATTTCCTCATGTGTAATACTATGCTTCAGTTCCTTGGGCTCGCCTATGCTGTGACTGCACAAAGACTTTCCATGGCGTTGTTTTACCTGTCTGACACAAACACACTGACTGACTAGGGTAGAAATGTTGGCCGAGGTCCTTGGTGGGGGGAAACTCTGCCATGTTTGGGCGCTGTGATTTCTTTAGGCGTAATACCATCTATAAGTTCCTTGGGCTCGCCTATGCTGTAGGTGCACAAAGACTTCCCATAGCGGTGTTTTACCGATCTGGCACAAACACACTAACTGACTAGGGCAGAAATGTGGGCCGAGGTCCTGGCACCTGAGTCCCCTTTATGCCCACGTTTGCAGCTCCTGACAATTTTGTGACGGAGGTGGCACGGGATTGGAATGATGATCGTACGTCAATCTATCATCAATTCTTTACAGCATTGTGGGCTATTGCCCACAATTTCAAAGAGGGTCACTGCCTGGCCCTGCCAACCCTCTGCAGTGTGTGCCTCAAGTTCCTCATCATCCAGTGCGTGCTTATAAATAGACATGAGTCAAGCAAGTGTGTGGCATGAGGGCAGCTGAACACTGCGCAGGGAAACTTTTGTTGCGCTGTGGACACAGGGTCGTGTGTGTGTGGGGGGTGGGGTCGGACAGCAATGCCAGCATGTAACCCAGGAGAAGTGACAGCAGTGTCACCCACAGGCAGTGATTGTCCTTGGTTGCAGGTAGTGTGGTGCTTAGCTAAGATGTGCCAGCGCGTGTGCCTTGCTAATGAGCATTTGTCCGAAGTAAATTGTAAGGGGGTGACCGTCAGACTCTTGCCCCCATTTTGGCTTAATAGTGGGACCTGGGAGCCTCAGATGCAGCCATCCATGCTGCCCCTGCCCTTCCCTATCTGTTTCTGTGGTGTTTCCATGACTTTCTGATGTTTTCTGGTGTTTGACAAGTCATCAGCTATGCGAAGCATCGGTCCCATACAAAAATGCTGGAGTCGACCATTCACTTCAATGGGGTTCGTTACTCAAAATGAGCTCTCGAGCATTACTAAAAGTTCGACTCGAGCAATGAGCACCCGAGCATTTTGGTGCTCGCTCATCTCTAGCCCTAATCGTATGTCTGCATGCACAACGGGGCCCAAAATTAAAGGAACAGCCAGTGGCTTTCAAAATAGAAATTTCGCTTGAAGGCATTGTAGACCCCATTGCACTCTGGTAGAGCCCTTGAGTGGCCAAAACGATAAAGTACCCCCACAAATGACCCCATTTTGAAAACTAGACCCCGTAACGAATAAATGTAGGGGTTTACTGCATATTTTGACCCCACGGTTTTTGAATAAATCTAAGCAAAGCAGAAGGAAAAAAAAATAAGGTTTTCATTTTTTTGTAAATTGTGTCATTTTAAAAACAGGTTTTTTTTGTACAGCACACATATGAATGAAGACTTGCACCCCAAAGTGGATACCCATGTTCTTCCTGTATTCAGAGACATACTCATTTCGGCCCTATTATTATGTCTGTATGCACAACGGGGCCAAACCGAAAGGAGCAGCCAGTGGCTTTCAGTACAGAAATTTTGCAAGAAGGTGATTTAGGCCCCATTGCCCTCTTGTAGAGCCCTTGAGCGGCTAAAATGAAAGAGAACCCCAACAAATGACCCCATATTGAAAACTATACCCATTAATAAATTCATCTAGGGGTGTACTGCGTATTATAACTCCACCATTTTTAAATGAATCTAGGCAAAGCAGTAGGAAAAAATTAAGATTTTGATTTTTTTTTGGCAATTGTGTCATTTTAAAAACATTTTTTTTGTACAGCACACAATGAATGAAGACTTTTACCCCAAAATGGATAACCCTGTTTGTCAGGTGTTCAGAAACATACCCACTGTGACCCTAATATTATGTCTGTATGCACAATGGGGCCAAAACTTAAAGGAGGAGCCGGGGGCTTTCAGAGCAGACATTTTGAAGGTGATTTAGGCCCCATTGCCTAATTGTAGATTCCTTAGTCGGCCAACACGATGGAGAGCACCCACAAATGACCCCATTTTGAAAACTAGACCCCTTAACTAATTCAGCTAGGGGTGTAATGCGTATTTTTTTTAAAGAATTTAAGCAAAGCAGTAGGAAAAGATCACGATTTTCATTTTTTTGGCAATTGTGTCAATTCAAAAACATTTTTTTTCTACAACACATATATGAATGAAGACTTTCACCCCAAAATTGTTAACCATGTTTGTCCTGTGTTCAGAAACATACCCATTATGGTCCTAATCTACTTGCAGGACACATGGCTAGGCCTATAATGAAAGGAACGGTCGTTGGATTTCAGGGCACATTGAATAAATTCCAGGCTCCATTGCTCACTTGACTCCATAAAAATACCCCCCCCCTCTGAAGACAGGGGTAATTATGGGGGCTGGTTAGGATGGGCACATGGGGCAATTAAACCAGGTTTCCCTCCTCCTCCTCTCATGCTTTTTTGGGGGTATTTCTTGACCTTAGTGGCAGGGATGGGATGTAAAAAGTGGCACTCTGTGAGGCTTCATAATCTTGCTGAGGAGCGGCGGTCACACACAGAAGACGTGCAAGAAGCTGCTCCTGGAACTGCAGGAAGGCGAGCATTCCTCGGACTTCGGTAACCGACAGCATGTAGCTGTCACGTCCACAGCCTGCAGGGGATACATGTTTTTACGGCCCTGAGGATTGAAGCTCACTTAGCTAATATGTAAAAAGAAAATGGGGCCGTCACTAAGGGGTTAAAGAGGTAACAGTAATGCGTGGTCAGAAAATAGAGCAGATCTGATGCCTGTGATGCAGAACCTAAATTTACACAGCAAAAGTTTTTTATTATTTTTTTTCAACTTCAATTTCATTTTATTGATTTTTTCCACTTCAAAAAATTATTGAACTCTGGTTTAACCACAGACATTGGACGTTAAACAGCTTCCTGTTTCCATTTAGCAAAGTTGCTAAACGCAAAATACCCCAGTGTGTGTCCTGTCCGTCCACACTATATAACCAGACTGTATGCATTTTTCACAGTATTTTTTTGCTATGGTGTACACAAAACACCCCAGAGCTTGCGTAGCGTTTTGACGCAGTGCATTATACAACATCATCAAAACTAGGGGTAAGAGTCAAGGACAGGGACGAGGACGTCCAAATGAGGGTGTAAGCAGAGGCCGAGGTCCTGGGCGGGGTGAAACAGTGCTTGCTGCTGAGGGAGAAGTAGAACGCCACATATCTACAGTCCCTAGCTTCATCTCACTGTTTGCCGGTCCGCGTGGTACACCATTATTAAAAATACAACAGTGCGATCAGGTGATCACGTGGATAGCGGATAACTTGTCCAGTAATTTATCCACCACCTAGTCTTCCATGCAGTCCACTCCTGCTAGCCAAGGGACTGGACCTCTGAATCCTCACGCTAATACTCCTTCCTCCCAGCCTGCTCACTCCAGGAAAAAAAAGATATTCAGAGCAGGCATACTCACAGGATTCTCAGGTCCCTTCCCTGAATGGCAAACAACTGTTCATGAGCCACATGAGGAGTTTGTTGTGACCAATGCCCAAAATTTGGACCTTTCACAGTCTCAGGGACTTCCAAGTAGTGTCTCAAGAGGTATTTGTTGATGATGATGATGATGAGACACAGTTGTCTGTCGGTGAGGTTGTTGTTAGGGCAGTAAGTCTGAGGGAGGAGCGGACTGAGGATTCAGAGGAAGATCTGGTGGATGATGAGGTGACTGACCCGACCTGGGTTGGTAAGCCTACTAAAGACAGCGCTTCAGAGGGGGAGGCAAGTGCAGCACCAGAATAGGTTGAAAGAGGCAGTGAGGTGGCCAGAGGGAGAAGCTGGATCAGCGCAAGTAATACGTCAACTTTTCCCCACAGCACCTCCTCGCAGCAAGCTGCCATGCAGAGGGCTAGGTGTTTGAAGGTCTGGAGGTTTTTAATGAGAGTGCAGTAGGGGAGCCACTACTACCAGCCTCACCACCACCAGCATGCGCAGGCATATGATAGCTAAGCACCCAACGAGGTAGAATGAAGGCCATTCACCGCCTGCGGGTCACACCACTGCCTCTTCCCCTGTGTCACATGCTGGCACTGAGATGCAATCCCCCTCCCAGGATGCAGGCACAAGAATCTCCCGCCCTGCATTCACCCCTTTACCTGCACAGTCCTCTACTGCTTCCACCAATGTGTCCCAGGGCAGCGTTCAGCTGTCCATAGCACAAACATTAGAGCGCAAATATGCAGCCACCCACCCGCATGCACAATTGCTAAATGTGCATATCTCCAAACTGCTGAGCTTGGAGATGCTGCCATATAGGCTGGTAGAAACTGAGGCTTTTCGCAACCTTATGGTGTGGAGGATATATACATATATACATCCAAGGTGAAATGTCTATTGTTCACTCCACCCCTGCCCCCTCCATCAAACACGGAAAGATGGCGCTGGTTGGCACCAGAAACCACATGATGTCAGACGTCCTCGATGACAGCGATGTAAAAAGACCTTATTTAGACCACCCAATCCCATGCTTTGATTTTCAATCACGTATTGCTTCCTGTATGCCCATAAAGGGCAATTAACTCATTATAGTATATAAGATGCTATACGCCTACTAATGATAAACAGGAAGAGTCAAGGAAGACTTTTTACACTTTCAGTCCGTCTCAGTGTCAAGTTCTTCTGTACATGCACAATCTCTGAGGATTAATCAGGAAGGGTGCAAACATTCCTATTGATCACGCCATGGACCCTCAAGAAAACCAAGACAATGGTGGCGGCTGTCCCTCGCTACTCGGTCCCCAGCCACTATTTTTCCCGCTGTGCTGTCCCCGCCCTAAACCAGCACATGTCACGGTATATTAACCGTGCCCTCAACAAAGCGGTTACTGGGAAGGTCCACTTAACCACTGACACATAGACAAGTGCTGGCGGGCAGGGACACTACATCTCTCTGACGGCACATTGTGTTAACCTGGTGGAGGCTGGGACCGAGTCTGACCCTGGCTCCACTCACGTGCTACCCACACCGAGGATTGCGGGTCCTACCTTGGTCATGGTTTCTCTGGCTTATTATGCCACCTCCTCCACCTCAATTACCATCTATGAGCACGTTGCCAACAGTTGGTAGCTCAAGGCGCTGCAGCACTGCCGTGAGAAAGTGTCAAGAGGCCGTGCTGAAACTCCTGAGCTTAGGTGACAAGAGGCACACCGCCCAAGAGCTGTTACAGGGTTTGATGGGGCAGATAGATCTGTGGCTTTCGCTGCTGAACCTCCAACCAGGCATGGTTGTGTGTGACAATGGGCGTAACCTGGTGGAGGCTCTGCAGCTTAGCAGCCTAACACACGTGCCATGCCTGGCCCACATCTTCAATCTGGTGGTTCAGCGCTTTCTTAAAAACTACCCAATTTGTCTGAGCTGCTCAGCAAGGTGCGTCACGTGTGCGCACATTTCAGAAAGTCCACCACTGATGCTGCTACCCTCAGGGCACTGCAACAGCGCTTCCACAGCGCTTCCACAACGACTGTTGTGCAATGTGCCCACGTGCTGGAATTCAACTTAGCACATGTTGGCCAGGGTTTACGAGCCGCATAGAGCCATTGTTGAATACCAGCTGCAACATGCCCGTCAGAGTGGTAGTCAGCCTCTGCACTTTTTCACAGAGCAGTGGGCATGGATGTCTGACATCTGTCAGGTGTTAGGATACTTTGAGGAGTCAACACAAATGGTGAGTGGCGATGCGGCCATTATCAGCGTAACCATCCTGCTGCTTTGCCTGCTGAGAAGGTCGCCGCTAAGCATTAAGGATGACGCTTTGCGGATAGAACAGAAGATGGGGGATGACAATATGTCACTTGATATCCAGACTACCCTCAGGTCTGTTTCTCAGTGAGTATTGGAGGAGGAGGAGGGGGGAAGAGACTGCTGGCCACACTGCAGAGGATACTCATGCTACATCCTTCATATCTGTTTAGCGTGTATGGGCTGAAGAGGAGGCGGAGACTGAGAGTCATCTTCCTAGTCAGGACAGTGATGTGTTGCGTATTGGGACTCTGGCACACATGGCTGACTTCATGTTAAGCTGCCTTTCCTGTGACCCTCGCGTTTGACGCATTCTTGCCAACACAGATTATTGGTTGTTCACCCTTCTCGACCCACGGTATAAGGATAACCTTTCCACTCTCATTCCTGAAGAGGAAAGGAGTACAAGAGTGATGCAATACCACAGGGCCCTGGTGGAAAGGCTGATACTAAACTTCCCATCTGACAATGCTAGCGGTAGAGGACGTAGTTCAGTGGGCCAACTAGCAGGGGAGATGAGGGGAACAGGCAGCATGTCTATTGCAGGCAGGGGAACACTCTCCAAGGCCTTTGCCAGTTTTTATGGCACCCCAGCAAGACTGTATCACCACTCATCAGTCTAGGCTGAGTTGGAGGGTACAGTGTAAAAAGATGGTGAGGGAGTACATAGCTGACCATACCAACGTCCTCTGTGATCCTCCTGCTCCATACAACTATTGGGTGTCAAAACTAGACACATGGCACTAACTTGCGCTGTACACCTTGGAGGTGCTGGCCTGCCCTGCTACTAGCGTGTTGTCAGAAAGGGTGTTTAGTGTTGCTGGGGGGATTATCACGAATAAGTGTACCCGCCTGTCAACTGACAGCGCCGACAGGCTTACACTTATTAGGATGAACAAAGCCTGGATTTCCCCAGACTTCTCTTCTCCACCGGTGGAAAGCAGCTTAACATAAAGTATCTTTAAGCTGGAACTGTATAACCATGCATCCTCTATCACCCCAGAAAAGGGTAGACGTAGCTTGGTCTATCCTTCTCTGATCTTCCTCCTCCTAAACCATCATGTCAGCACGTTGGGGACACACTGGGGTATTTTGCGTACACTATAGCAAAAAAAAGACTGTGAGAAATGAGTAGTCTGCTTATATAGTGTGGATAGACAGGACACACAGTGGGGCATTTTGTGTACACTATAGCAAAAAAAGACAGTGAGAAATGGGTACAGTCGGCTTATGTACAGTGGATGCACAGGAAACACACTGGGGTATTTTGCGAACACTAGAGCAAAAAGAGGACCTTGAGAAATGCATTTAGTCTGCTTATATAGTGTGGATGGACAGGACACACACAGGGGTATTTTGCATACACTATAGCAAAATAAAGACTGTGAGAAATGCGTACAGTCTGCTTATGCAGAGTGGATGGACAGGACACACTGGGGTATTTTGCATACACCTTAGCAAAAAAAAAAGACTGTGAGAAATGCATTCAGTCTGCTTATATAGTGTGGATGGACAGGACAAACACCAGGGTATTTTGCGTACACTTTAGCACCAAAAAAGACCGTGAAATAAGCATACAGTCTGCTTATATAGTGTGGATGGCACCTTTCCTCCTTTGCTAGCGGAAGTGGTTTGCGGATGACATCAATCTGCATTGGTTCAGGTACAACATCAGTCCTTTGCTGGGTGTTAAATGCTGGTTGACTGAAAGAATAGGTAGAGTGATTCCCAAATACCCGCAGCTTCTCCTTTTTATGTTCAGTAAGTCTCTGATCAATTTGAATACATAACCAAATAAAGTCCTCCAAATTGTCAGGGGTCTCATCTCTGGCAAGCTCATCTTTTACTGGCTCAGATAATCCTCGTCAGAACAAACTATTCTGGGTGGCTTGGTTCCATGTGGTATCAGTACCCGGAAACAAAATTCTACTGTATATTCGGTAACTGATCGTCACACTTATGTAACCTACCCTCTGCTGTGGCACAGAGATTTGAGTCATCAAATACTTGCTCCATAGAGGTAGTGAAGGCATTGAGTTTGTTGGGGAGGCTACTGTTTGTTTCCACATACGGCAAGGCCCATGCAAGTGCCATAATCTGTTAGAAAGTCGATATTGCTTCTGGAAGTAGATACGGCACTGGTTAAGCAACCTTGGTACTGGCAACGATCCCCACTGGGGCAGTGGCATGCAGACATCAGAACCTAAATTGCGTAACTCCAGTAGTTGTCTCTGTAACCCATATATTTCTCTTTGCAGGTCAGCAACCCTGGTAGGTGGCACAAAATGCTAGAAGTTCAGCAACATGTTTCCACAAGGTGTCCACAACAGACTTCATATTTGGCGTGATCATTCTGTAACCCCCAATAATTGCCCCAGCAGTAATAGTGGCCCTCGATATTTGCCCCAGCAGAAATAGTGACCCCCAATAATTGCTCCAAGCAGTAATAGTGACCCTCAATATTTGCCCCAGCAGAAATAGTGACCCTCAATAATTGCCCCAGCAGTAAGAGTGACCCCCAATAATTGCCTCAGCACTAAAAGTTACCCAAAAATTTGCCCTAGCAGTGATAGTGACCCCCAATAGTTTCCCCAGCAGAGATAGTGATCCCAATAATTGCCCCAGCCATAAGAGTGACCCCCAATAATTGCCCCAGCACTAATAGTGATCCCCAATAATTGCCTAGCACATATAGTGACCCCTAATGATTGCCGCAGCACTAATAGTGATCCCCAATAATAGCCCCAGAACAAATAGTGGCCCCTAATAATTGCCACAGCAGTAATAATGAAACCCAATATTTGTCCCAGCAATAATAGTGACCCTCAATAATTGCCCCAGCAGTAAGAGTGACCCCCAATAATTGCCCCAGCACTAATAGTAATCCCCAATAATTGCCTAGCACATATAGTGACCCATAATGATTGCCGCAGCACTAATAGTGATCTCCAATAATAGCCCCAGAACAAATAGTGGCCCCTAATAATTGCCACAGCAGTAATAGTGAAACCCAATATATGTCCCAGCAATAATAGTGACCCTCAATAATTGCCCCAGCAGTAAGAGTGACCCCCAATAATCGCCCCAGCACTAAAAGTGACCCAAAAATTTGCCCTAGCAGTGATAGTGACCCCCAATAGTTTCCTCAGCAGAGATAGTGATCCCAATAATTGCCCCAGCCATAAGAGTGACCCCCAATAATTGCCCCAGCACTAATAGTGATCCCCAATAATAGCCCCAGAACAAATAGTGGCCCCTAATAATTGCCACAGCAGTAATAGTGAAACCCAATATATGTCACAGCAATAATAGTGACCCTCAATAATTGCCCCAGCAGTAAGAGTGACCCCCAATAATCGCCCCAGCACTAAAAGTGACTCAAAAATTTGCCCTAGTAGTGATAGTGACCCCCAATAGTTTCCTCAGCAGAGATAGTGATCCCAATAATTGCCCCAGCCATAAGAGTGACCCCCAATAATTGCCCCAGCACTAATAGTGATCCCCAATAATAGCCCCAGAACAAATAGTGGCCCCTAATAATTGCCACAGCAGTAATAGTGAAACCCAATATATGTCACAGCAATAATAGTGACCCTCAATAATTGCCCCAGCAGTAAGAGTGACCCCCAATAATTGCCCCAGCACTAAAATTGACCCAAAAATTTGCCCTAGCAGTGATAGTGACCCCCAATAGTTTCCCCAGCAGAGATAGTGATCCCAATAATTGCCCCAGCCATAAGAGTGACCCCCAATAATTGTCCCAGCACTAATAGTGATCCCCAATAATTGCCTAGCACATATAGTGACCCCTAATGATTGCCGCAGCACTAATAGTGATCCCCAATAATAGCCCCAGAACAAATAGTGGCCCCTAATAATTGCCACAGCAGTAATAGTGAAACCCAATATATGTCCCAGCAATAATAGTGACCCTCAATAATTGCCCCAGCAGTAAGAGTGACCCCCAATAATTGCCCCAGCACTAAAAGTGACCCAAAAATTTGCCCTAGCAGTGATAGTGACCCCCAATAGTTTCCCCAGCAGAGATAGTGATCCCAATAATTGCCTCAGCCATAAGAGTGACCCCTAATGATTGCCGCAGCACTAATAGTGATCCCCAATAATAGCCCCAGAACAAATAGTGGCCCCTAATAATTGCCACAGCAGTAATAGTGAAACCCAATATATGTCCCAGCAATAATAGTGACCCTCAATAATTGCCCCAACAGTAATAGTGACCCCCAACATTTGCCCTCAGCAGAGATATTGACCCCAATATTTGCCCCAGCAGTGATAGTGATGCCCAATAGTTGCCCCAGCAAAGATAGTGACCCCCAATAATTGCCATAGCACTAATAGTGACCCCCAATAATTGCGCAGCACAAATAGTTACCCCCAATAATTGCCCCAGCAGTATGAGTGACCTGTAATAATTTTCCCAGCAGAGATAGTGACCTCCAATATTTGCCCCAGCAGTAATAGTGACTCCCAATAGTTGCCTGAGGAAAGATAGTGACCCTCATAATTGCCCCAGCAGTAACAGTGACCCCAAATAATTGCCTTAGCAGTAATAGGGACCCCCAATAGCTGTTCAAGTAGTAATAGTAATCCACAATAGTTGCTCCAGTAGCAATAGTGACACCACCCACCCCCGACACTGCCCCCAGTGGTAATGGTGACACCACCTGCCCCCCGACACTGCCCTCAGTAGTATTGATGACACCACCCACCATCGACATTGCCCCAGTAGTAATGATGACACCAGCAGCCTGTGGATGCTGCTGTCAGGATCGGCTTCAGTGTTGACTTCTGAGTAAACTGCATATGCGCAAGGAATCTGCCGTGCATTCCAAGCCGACAAGGGCAATTGTGCATGCGTGAAGAAACAGATGTGAATTCCAGGCCAGACGAGCGCTACTGCACATGTGCGAAGAAAAAAAAAAAAAAGACAGAATTTGTCATAACCAGGGACAACGGGATGGTCGACACAGAGGGCGGCCCTCCTGTAGGTAAGTTTATATCTTTTGTATGGCTCATTTACAAAGTACAAAGTATATTACAAAGTTTGCTTACATGCACCAGTCACGGCTAGACAACCCCTATAAGTTTCTTCTCTAGCACAATGACCCATACCATAAACTAGACTTCACACAGCAATGCCAGCAAAACACAATGCAAAGATAGGGTTCTCAGAGTGTGGTGAGACAAAAAATAAAATTGCTATGTCCTTAAAGGAGTTGTATCACAACTGCAAGTTATCCCGTATCCACAGAATATCCACAAAAAAAGGGGATAACTAGCTGATCGGTAGGAATCTCTCCATTGAGACTAGTCGCCAATCTTGAGACCAGAATTCCATTTTTCAGTATTTTCCAACAGCAACATCACTGTGAAGGGAGTGCTGCCAAGCATGCATGAATAGTGCTCTACTAATTTCAATGGGGCTGATGGAAATAGCTAAACAGCACTGGCTCGGAAATCTTCACAACCCCTTGAAAGTAAATGGAGCACTAGTGAGCTTGCATGGCAAGGGCTATATTCAGTCTCCTCCTCACTATTGGAGAGGTTTGTAACCCCACAATGAGGAGCATGGGGACACAGGAGTCTCGATCTCAAAATCGGAAGGGCTCTCAGTGGTGAGACCCCTACGATCAGCAAGTTATAGATATACCCCTCAATTCACAATTTCTGGGATGGCATTCTGGAGACTTATCACATGGTTAGCGGCCTTTAACTCTTTGGCTCAGATGAAATGTTTCCTCCTGAGGTTTTTCCTGGTTGTGGCTCTGGCTGTGGTGCCTCATCATTGGAGATCCAATGTGGACCCCTCTGTGGGTGAATGAGCACAGGATTTTTATTATATGATGAGGATTGAGAAACTTATGGCTGATGACACAGGATTGCTTCCTCACTCTGTGGACACCTCGGTTGACCTTCAAACACCTTTCCAACTGTTTTATAGCTGTTTCTACATTATTTTATTTGTCTGTCTTGCCAATCCCTGGCATTTGGTTCTGTTTTGTTGTTTGTCCTTTGTGCCCGCCATTATTTCCTCTTTCTGTTTTTTTGTTTGTTCTCTATTCTTGTTCTATCTTGGCAACTTTTAAATCTTCTATTATGTTTTCAAGCTCAACATTCTTCATGCACTTCTTAGTTACACTCGGGTTTCTGCCTTTTGGCACTTCCAATTTATAAGTCTCTGATGGCGTTATTGTCATTTTGCTTATCTTGTGTTCAATACTGGAATTTGTTATTTTTCTGGTCTTTTCTTTCAAAACTGTTCTTCTCAAAAATGTCTAATAAAACAGATTACATGTTAATTACCAAACTAGGATTCATCCTTAAAGAGTTAATGTTATTTAGGAACACAAAAGTCTTCTTTTTAAACCGATTGCGTTCATGTTTAACCACGGAAACCAGAGTGGACGTTTGTAGAACATCCTGCTTACCTTAAGATACACAATGAAGCTCAGCGAAGTTATAGAACTGTGATGATATAGAAATGTTCTTAAAATAGACTTAAATAGAGAAGAAACTTCTCATAAAATTGTAATTCTGTTTATCACTCTTTGCACGTTTTAGCATTAAAGGGGTTGTCCCGCGGCCAAAACGAAAATTTTTTCACACCCCATGTTAAGCAAGCATCACAAACTACCCATGTAAATCGGTTTTTTAGAGCGTTTCTACTCACCATGAAGCTGTTTCATGAAGTTATAAAAATCTTCTTCCAAGATGGCCGCCATCATTTCCCAAGGTGCACCGCTGGTCTTCTCCCATGGTGCACTGCGGGTCTTCTCCCATGGTGCACTGTGGATGTTCTTCTCCAGTCTGAGCTCCACTGCCGATTACAGCCACCTCATTGGCTGATTGGCACCACGTGACGGGGGCAGAGCTACGCGAAGACGCTGAGAAGGAGGAGGAGCCAGGATGCAGCTCGTGAGCCCGGACTTTCCAGAAGAGGATTCTTCTCTGCGCAAGCGCGACTGTTGCGGCGACCAGAGGAGAAGTTTGGTAGTTGCCATGGAGACGGGGACGCCAGCACCGGAGGGGGTAAGTGTATAACTTCTGTATGGCCAATATTTAATGCACGATGTATATTACAAAGTGCATTAATATGGCCATACAGAAGTGCATAACTGCACTTGCTTCTGCAGCACAACCCCTTTAAGAGCGTAATTTTCCAACAGTTCTAGAATACATTACAAAAGAGTGTTTATATATATATATCCCAACATAGATAAATCATTTCAGATTGTGAGGGCATCTCATGGGTAGCCCTTTCTTCAGGTCAACCCACGGATCATCAATAAGATTCAGATCTAGGCTCTGGCTAGGCCATTCCAAAACTTTGATCTTCTACTGGTGAAGGTATGCTTTGAGTCATTGCTGTGCTGAAAGGTGAAATTCCTCTTTATCTTCAGCTTTTTAGTGGAGGCCTGAAGGTTTTGTACCAAAATGGACTGATGTTTGGAATTGTCATTAATTCCCTCTACCTTGACTAAAGTCCCAGTTTTAGTCACAGAAAAAGCAGCCACAAAACATAACGCTGCTTCCACCATCCTCATTAGCTAACTAGGCAGCTGAAGGGCTCAGCAGATAGAGTTGCCACCTGAAGCACTGGAGCTCCTGGGTTTAGGCCTTGACAGAATGCTCGCAGCAATCATTTAAGAAGCTTTTAAAAATGTCCCATTTCTTGTCTGTACTCTTATTTTTGAGTACATTGCTCCAGTCTATAAGGTTAAGGACATCTTTAAATTGATCAAAGTTTGTCTTCTTAAAGTTGTATTTTTTTAGCTCCCTGTTAAGACTACCTATTGAAACACAAGTTAAAATGTATTATATTATGGTCACTATTTACCAGGTGCGCCCAGACATGCACCCCTGTTATTAAGTTAGACATATTGGCTAATCTAATATTAACCACTTTAAGGACCAAGTGCTGTAAGTCTATGCTGCTTGATCCTGGGCTTTAATTCTGGCCAATAGCAAAAATATGGTGTGGGATTAAAGCCTCTGCTCCTGCAATCAAACAGATGCAGGTCGGGTTCTCTGCTGTTAGTCACAGCTGAGAACCTGGAGAAGAAGGGAGAAGTGTTTTTAACTGCTTTTGCCTTCCCTTTTCTTGGGTACATAGCGCTCAATAAGCGCTATGTACTAAGATGTTAAAGTCGAAGTGTTTCTTCCACTGTGGGACCGAACAATCACGTGACCGCCTGTTCCCTCCTGTTATATTAGAGGTGCTGGGTCCTAGCAAACGTAGCTAAGCTCTGCCAGTGACTATTATCACTACAAGGAGATGTTTTTTCCTGTAACTAAGGCTCCTATGAATGTCCGAGCTACAGTGGGAAAAGTGTGCAATTAAAAAAAGACCATGTGAATGTCTTCCAGAGGTCTTATAAAACACCATAGGGGACTCAGATGGTAAAAAAAAAAAAAAAAATGTTACATAAATAAATAAAAATACAGTTACAGAATAATATACAAATATATGCATAAAAATGACCCAAAGCCAACACCAACCGAGCCCGCCACTGTATGCACTTTATAAATCAAAACCATACATATTATAAAAAATAATCACATCAACTTTTCTATCTAAACATCATTTTTTCATCACCTCTGCCACCCAATGCTTACATTTCATGTCTCTTTTCTGTTTTCTTAAGAAAGTTAACAATTTTCTCAATTTACTAAAGTTGTTTCATTTACACAAAGATTCTATGCAGTTTTAACCCTTTCCAATCCAATGTCGGGCCTGCCCCGACCTCATAATTTCCCTCCACAGCTCCGATGTTGGGACAGGCCCGACACTGCAGTGCAGGAGTGCATCTGCACCCGATCATCAGACACATTGGGTGCAGATGCACTCCTGCACTGGTCCTCATTGAGGACCCCCAAGGAGAAGGCAGAAAGGGTTTTTAACCCTTTCTGCCTTCTCCTTTACACATTACATAGCGCTCAATTAGCGCTATGTAATGCAGGAGATTCCGCCGGCGATCATGTGACCGCCGGTGTCACCTGACCCCCAGCGGTCACATGAATGCCGAGCCGGGAGCCTGCACCGTGGGGGGACCTGCTTACCTGTCCGGCGTCTTCCGCATTCTCCCTTCTGTCTCCCGGCTCGGCGATCATGTGACCGCTCGGTGCCACCTGACCCCAGCGGTCACATGATCGCCGAGCCGGGAGGCAGAGAGAGAATGCGGAAGATGCCGGACAGGTAAGCAGCCCCACCCCCACGGTGCAGTGAGCACCTGCACCCTCCTGAACTCTGTCAGTTCAGGAGGGTGCAGGGCAATGTATTTTTTCTCATCTATTCTCACCAGCTCCAATTTATTTGGAGCTGGGGAGAATGAATGAGAAAAAAATAATTGGATTGGAAAGGGTTAAAAGTTATGTTCTGAAATTCACACAGTATAAGAGCAAAAAAAGTAAAGTGTATTTTTGCCTACATATACATACATATCTATAGGGTGACTCAAAAGTCTGGACATACCTGTTAAACTGATGTAATGAGAAAATTGACTTCCAATGTGTGAAAGTATTAATTGGAAGGCAGGCTGCATTTTTGGTAAAATAGACCTTTCTGGACGCCATTTTGAACTCTGCATATTGAATTGAGATTAGGTTATTCAAATAGAAGGGGGGTATGTGATATATCAGTTTTGGCTAGAATCTACTCAGAAACACACTGGAAGTTTCAATTTTTGCCCTTTCTGTACTTGTTTGGGAATTAAGTGAGGGAAAAGCTGGTAAATAGTATCAAACATGCAAGACCTTTTTTAATGACGCATCACTTAAGTGAGAAGTACCTCCAGATATTCCAGGATAACATATTTTCATCTGTGCTCAATAAGTACAGTGAGGTCCTTCATTACTTTTAGCAGGATAGCACCCCTCTGCCCTATGCTGTGGCTGTACAAAGGTGGCTGGATGTGCAATTCCCTGGGTGTTGGATTGTGTGTAAAGATATGGTACAATGGCCACCAAGGTCAGTGGACTTAATGGCCTTGGACTTGTTTTCTCTGGGGCTATTTGGTTCAGCTGAAACAGAAAATCCTGCTGTGTTGTGTAGAAAGATCACCTGCAGTTCATTACCATGTTCACAAAGACTGGATTTAACTAATACTTTTACACATTGGAAGTCAGGCCGCCTGCAGATGGCCGGGTCAGATCCTGCTGAGAGAATTCTCGCAGCGGGACCCGACCCGTGCCCCTGTAGGGACCAGTGTGGGTCTCACCTTCTCCCACGGCTCCACCTCTCTGATGTACCGGCTGCCGCTCAGCCGGCGCATGCACAGAGCAGAGCCGGCGGCCCAGGAGTGACATTCTATGCGGGCCTCTGCGAGACCCGCGCAGAAAAAAAACATGCCGCGATTTGTTTTCTGCATGTGATTTCACACAGACAAATGGCGGCCGTCTGCCTAGGATTGCGTTTTTAAATGCAATCCTATGGCAGCTTCCACGGTTGGAAATTTTGCAAGAAATCCCGCCGCAGAATCTCCGCCCGTGTGCAGGGGGCCTCAATGTCCATATTATTACATCAGTTAAATTGATGTTTCTAGATCTTTGACTCACCATGTAAATATTAGTAAATTTAATCTAAAATAATAATAACCACTTAGTTACAACAGTGAAAGCTGGCCAGAGAGGGCCATCAGTTTTTTATATTAAAAAATCTTTAAAAAATCCTTACTATCAATTTCACATAAATCAAAACAAGATCAAAAGAATAAAAATATACATAATTGGTGTCGTCCCATCTGTAGACGTTCTAACTATTAAAATATCACATTGTTTGTTCCAGATAGTGAACACCATCGGAAAAGCTGAAACACACACTGCTAGAATCGCCGCTTCCCAGTCTCCCAAAAAAATTGAATTAAAAGCAAAAAAAAGTTTCATTTTCACAAAAAAAAAGACCTCACAAACTTGATCAATGGGAAAAAAAAGTTCTGTTTGTCAGAATATGACTACAAAAAGCAATTCCTTTGTTTTTAAAGAGTTTTTATTTATCTAAAAGTAGTGAACCATAAAAAACTGTACATATTTGGTATAATCATAATTTCAATGACCCACAAAATAAAATGAACTTGTCATTTTTGCGGCACCCTGAATGCCATAAAAACAAAACCCCAAAACAATGGAACAATTCCTTTTTTCCATTTAACTCCATTCAAAAAGTTTAAAAAGTTTTTCAATACATCATATGGTACATTAAATAGTACCATTAAAAATACTACTTGTCTCCCAATAAACAAGCCACATTATGGCTATAGGAAGAGGGAAAAAAACAGCTCTTGGAAGGTAGAGACCAAAAAATTACAAAAAGAATGTGGAGTGAAGGGGTTAATAATTATCTTTATAATTCATGTTTTCATGTATCTTTTTTATATTTTAGGTATCTTTGTTACACCCTAGGGATTTTGACTTGTAATTAGAGATGAGCGAGCATACTTGTCCGAGCTTGATGCTCGTTCGAGTATTAGGGTGCTCGAGATGCTCGTTACTCTTGACGAGCACCATGCGTTGCTCGTCTCGATTAAACGAGCACTGACCATTGAATTCAATGGAGCTGGCAATACAGCCGGCTCCATTGAAAGCAATGGGCTGCCGGATAGCGCGGGATGAATTTTCGGGAAGGGCTTAAAAATATAAGCCCTTACCTGAAATTCATCCAGAAATGTTTAAAAAGTAAAAAAATATATATACTCACCTTGTCCCGGCAGAACGATGTTAGCCCATTGAATTCAATGGAGCCGGCAATACAGCCGGCTCCATTGAAAGCAATGGGCTGCCGGCGATCGCACAATGAATTTTCGGGAAGGGCTTAAATATATAAGCTCTTCCCTGCAATTCATCCAGAAATGTGTAAAAATAAAAAAAATATATATACTCACCTGGTCCCGGCAGACGGAGTTCAGCCGCGGCCAGCTGGCAGTTCTCCCGAACTGCTCTCTGTAGTATTCAGCAGCCGGGGATTTAAAATCCCCGCCTGCTGAATGAGCTGCCTCTGATTGGTCACAGCCTGACCAATCAGAGGCAGCTCTCACTCACACCCATTCATGAATGCATGAATGGGTGAGTGAGTGCTTCCTCTGATTGGCTCAGCGCAGGGCCAATCAGGGGCAGCTCTCAGCTGAATGACAGCTGAGCTGAGCCAACCAGTGGCAGCACTCACTCACCCATTCATGAATTCATGAATGGGTGTGAGTGAGAGCTGCCTCTGATTGGTCAGGCTGTGACCAATCAGAGGCAGCTCATTCAGCAGGCGGGGATTTTAAATCCCCGGCTGCTGAATACTACGGAGATCAGTTCAGGAGAACTGCCAGCTGGCCGCGGCTGAACTCCGTCTTCCGGGAGCAGGTGAGTATATATTTTTTTTTTTTTTTTACACATTTCTGGATGAATTGCAGAGAAGGGCTTATATATTTAAGCCCTTCCCGAAAATTCATCCCGCGATCGCCAGCAGCCCATTGCTTTCAATGGAGCCGGCTGTATTGCCGGCTCCATTGAATTCAATGGGCTAACATCGTTCTGCTCTGCCACAGCTGTTACAGCTGTGGCAGAGGAGAACGATCGTTATGCGGACAGTGCGGGGGGGGGGGGGTCTCACTCTTGCCACTATTGTGGCTTAACAGTGAGACCTCGGAGCCCGAAATGCAGCCCTGCATGTTGCTCCTCGCCTGCCCTATCCATTTCTGTGTTTTTTACATGACTTTGGTGATTTGCTAAGATTTTCACAAATGAAAACCTTAGCGGAGCACCAGTCATATACAAAAATGCTCGAGTCGCCCATTGACTTCAATGGGGTTCGTTACTTGAAACGAACTCTCGAGCATCACTGAAAGTTTGACTCGAGTAACGAGCACTCAAGCATTTTGGTGCTCGCTCATCTCTACTTGTAATGTAAAAATCCTCTACCCCATCCCAAACAGTACAATACATTTATGCTACTGTGACCTTGCAGAAACAGTTGAGATTGCAAAGGCAAGAAAGCACATATCAAGTTTAGTATATCTCTAAGTAATTGGGCTTGTAAGTCCAGGGAAAATAGGGGTTTTACAGGCTAAGATGGAAAAAAAGTATAAGTAGGTATATACAAAACTTAGGAAGAAACTGATGGAAACAGAAGGAGCTTTGTTTTTGAAAGTTTACAATGTAGAAAGAATATGATACTTGAGACAGATGACAGACTATGTCCACTCATTTGGGTTTTTCAGTAGAGCAGGAGAAATCTCCTGGGGAAGACACATAGTTGAGTGTTATTCCAATAAAGATGGTACTGGTAGGCAAACCTGCTGATGGTCTGCCCAACTAAGTGAAAAAAAGGAAGGATTCCAAGTCGGAGTCCTGTGGAACTATAATGAAGAGAGGAAATTGAACCAGCAAGATAAACAATTCCAAAAGTGGTGGGAGATATTGGAAAGAACAAAGCTAAAGGAACAGAGAATGCAAAAATATTGTGGTGCCAAATGCAGAACATAGATCTAGAAGAATGCTGATGAGCAACCATTTGAAAAGTTTGGTTTGGCCAATTTGTTGAACTTTAATTCAAATCGAAAGGGAACTTCACCAAAACCACTTAACTGGTGTATAGCATTGTGCAAGAGCCATAAAAGCCCTGTATAACACTCTAAGAGAGGTCTTCTGGCTCTCAGATGTCAGGATTTTTCTTAGCACTCTACAAATTTCTACCTCTGCCTTTGATGGTCAGGAGGGAGTAGCCAGAGCTCTTAACATTTCTATATATGGTCACATATGGGGAATATATAACGATATAATGCACAGTAATACCCTGTGTGTACCCAAACCCCTGTGCTGAGCAGCAGATATGGATGCTCTCTATATACTTCTGCTTCTTCAAGGTAAGAACTGTAGCTTATTATATATTATACTCATTGTACCCAACAATAAGAAAGCTCCAGGACACAAAGATAGAGAAGAACTTTCTTAAACAATTGGACATCCATTGCCCTGTCTTGTACTGTATTATTTATCTAGTAGGTAGTGATGAGGATGGGATGGGGAGGATTGTTCCTTATACTACTTGTTTCTTCTGTTTTATGACTTCCATTGTAATCTTGGAACAGTCTGTATGTAAGCGTCAGTGTTAAGTTATTGTCATACTGTATCTTGTCTTATGAAAGTCCTGAAAACTAATATGGGATAATTAAATAATCAAGGTAAAGAAGCTCACGCTTATAAATATAAAACATAGTTTTTGATATGAGAAAGAAAGAAGATCGATAGATATAATAATTTTTATAATAAATGCATAGAATTTCTAGTAGAAACAATATTATACTACCAAGTGTCTGAGATAGACTATAAAGTTCTGCATATTTACTCATTCGATATTTCGTTCAGTCAACATCTCTTCATTATCTCTGAGGAGACCAAACTTGAGGACTTTTAATTTGTAAACATTTTGAATATTGATGAACTTTTTATAGTTTTTTTGTTCTAGCATGGAACTGTGTAGTTCTAGTATTACAAGCTATATTGCTTCACAAAGGCTCTATGTACAATACAAAAACTGTAACTACATGGCTAATGTGCTGGTAAAAAGTTTATCAAGTTCAACACCCAGTTGATCCAGAGGAAGGCAAAGACTAGACACCACAGACCATTTTCCCTAAATTGGAAACACATTTGTGTTGACCCCTATTGTCAATCAGACAGATCCCTAGATCCATACAGTACTATTATACCAAACCCCATAGAAGCATGTCCCATAATTTTTTCCAGAAATGTAATGCTTTCAAACAATGACAAGACATTCTCTGTGGGGTCTTCAAAAAGAATGATTTATCACCCCTCAACCTGCTCTTTTCTAGGGTAAATTCATTACAAGAGATGAGCGAGCATACTCGGTAAGGCGATATACTCGAGAGAGCATCGCCTTTTGCGAGTACCTGCTGGCTCGGCCCTGAAGATTCGGAGGGGCCGCGGGGGTCGGGGGCGGCACGGGGCAGCGAGGGAGAGCGGGGAGGAGAGTGAGAGCCCTCTCTCTCTCCCTCCCGATCCCCTCCACAACCCCCCACTCAGCACTGCGGCCCCCCGAATCTTCAGGGACGAGCCAGCAGGTACTCAAACAAGGCGATGCTCTCTCGAGTATATCGCCTTACCGAGTATGCTCGCTCATCTCTATTCATTACATTTTGAAGACCTTTTTGATAGCTGACATCTTCCATACTGCCTACTAAATTGTATATGTAGCTATATATTATAGAGAATGTACTATATATTTATTACATTTCTCCAATTGTCTCATATCTTTGTCATCAGTGCTTTATAAAACGGTAAAATACTAATTTCTTCCTTAAAGCCATATGTCTTTTTATAATACAAGAAAATACCTCTTGATGCAGCAGACTGACATTGAGTGCTATTTGGTTTATCATCCGCAATTACACCCAACAGTGATCAATTTATGCACATAGTTTCCCTATGTAACATTTATTGGATGTGCCCTTTGCTATACTTTACTTCAAATACAAGGCATGACATGACATCCAGCTTGTTTGATAATATTCTTATCGTACAGGGATCACTGGTGGAATGGTTCTGCATCAGCCCCAGAACATTGTATCCATGGATGTTAATGGCACCGCAGTCATCACTTGTGTGTCCACTGAAGACTTACATAGTATACGTAAGATCTCCTGGTATCACAGAAAATGGAGACGCAGTGAAGGCCCGGTCCGTGTAAAGTCATGCTCACCTGATAGTGATATACACAAATATGATTGTGAGAAACATGAGACAAATGTGGCCAGCTTGAAAATATATAATGTACAAATCACTGACTCTGGAGTATATTACTGTACGTATCTGTACTCTGCGAATTCTCAGATATTTGGCAATGGAACTATATTGAATGTTGGAGGTAAGTCATCATAGCCGACTATAGAACAATGTTTCATTTTTTAAGGATGATACCGGGTTGCGGCATTTTGTTCCTCTCCTTTCCGTTCCCAATAGAGATGTTGGCAATATGCAATGTGTAACTTCATTTGCAATTAAATTTACTCAACCAGCATTACAAATTACGTTTATTTGCCAAAATTACAAACTTTCAGCTTTTTGTAAAAAAAAAATCTAACAAGAATGATTTCAAAAACTGAATACAACTAATATAACAATTGGTTTCTCCAGATTCAGCACAAAATATCACTCTCAGAATTATTCCCCCCCCCCCCCCCCTTCGTGACAAGCATTTTTAGTACTTAGTAGAGCATCTCTTACTGTTATGACCGGCTGCAAACATTATATATTGCCAGACAGCAGCTTCTGACAGTGTTCCTGAGGAATCTTACCCCATTCCTCATGGGCAATGCCTTCGGTTCACTAATATTCTTGGGTTTCTTTGTTGCAACAATCTTCTTAATATCCAACCAAAAGTTTTTCATGGGGTTCAAGTCAGGCAACTGTGATGATTACTCCGGAATTCCCCAACCAATTTCTTAAACCAATCTGTGGTGGAATTTAAGGTAGGCTTGAGATCATTGTCCTGCTAGGAGTTCCAATATTGCCCAAGATTCAGCTTCTTCACAGAATGCATGATGTTTTCTTCTAGGATTTCCTGATACTTAACGGAACTAGAGATGAGCGAGCACCAAAATGCTCGGGTGCTCGTTACTCGGGACGAAATTTTCGCAATGCTCGAGGGTTCGTTTCGAGTAACGAACCCCATTGAAGTCAATGGGCGACCAGAGCATTTTTGTATATCGCCGATGCTCGCTAAGGTTTCCATTTGTGAAAATCTGGGCAATTCAAGAAAGTGATGGGAACGACACAGCAACGGATAGGGCAGGCGAGGGGCTACATGTTGGGCTGCATCTCAAGTTCCCAGGTCCCACTATTAAGCCGCAATAGCGGCAAGAGTGCCCCCCCCCCCAACCCCGCACTTTCAGCGTAAAGATCGTTCTCCTCTGCCATAGCTGTAACAGCTGTGACAGAGAAGAACGATGTTTGCCCATTGAATTCAATGGAGCCGGCAATACAGCAGGTTCCACTGAAAGCACTGGGCTGCCGGCGATCGCAGGATGAATTGTCGGGAAGGGGTTAAATATATAAGCCCTTCCCTGCAATTCATCCAGAAATGTGTTACAATAAAAATATATACCGGCGTATATGGCGACGGGGCGTATAAGACGACCCCCCAACTGTCACCTTATACGCTGGCAATACAGTGGAGCAAAGAATAAAAAGCATTACTCACTTCTTCTGACGTTCTGCGGCGCTCCTGCAGGCTGTCGCTCCCTCCTGGTCCACGGCAGAACATTGCTTTCTGGACGCAGGGCTTGAAATCCCCGCCTCCAGAAACACAGCCAATCACAGCCATTCAATGACATCATTGTCATTGGCTGTGATTGGCTGAAGGCACGTGTGTTTCTGGAGGCGGGGATTTAAAGCCCTTCGTAGAGAAATCAATGCTCTGCCGGGAACCAGGAGGGAGCGACAGCCTGCAGCAGCGCCGCAGAACGTCAGAAGAAGTAAGTAATGATTTTCATTCTTTGCTCCACTGTATTGCCGGCGTATAAGGTGACAGTTGGGGGGTCGTCTTATACGCCCCGTCGCCTTATACGCCGGTATATATTTTTATTGTAACACATTTCTGGATGAATTGCAGGGAAGGGCTTATATATTTAAGCCCTTCCCGACAATTCATCCCCGCGCTTGCCGGCAGCCCATTGCTTTCAGTGGAACCTGCTGTATTGCTGGTTCCATTGAATTCAAAGGGCAAACATCGTTCTTCTCTGCCACGGCTGTTACAGCTGTGGCAGAGAAGAAGGATTTGTCTTCTATATGTTCTCAATGGGGTCGGCGCTGCTGCCGCCGGCCCCATTGAGCGCATATAGAGAAGATTTATAGCCTTAAGAAGGACCGTTGGGGTTCTTGAAACCTAAAATCCCTCCTAACGCTCTCCCTATAGCAGCTCCACCAAGATACCACTTTCCCTGAACTAATGTCAGAATGCATCTGTGGCGAGCCGCGGGAGGGGCAGATTTAAATACTCGGGTGACACCTAATCTCGCCAGCCACTCACTGCAGGGGGGTGGTATAGGGCTTGAACGTCGCAGGGGGAAGTTGTAATGCCTTCCCTGTCTTTCTATTGGCCAGAAAAGCGCGCTAACGTCTCAGAGATGAAAGTGAAAGTAACTCGAACATCGCGTGGTACTCGTCACGAGTAACGAGCATCTCGAACACCCTAATACTCGATCGAGCATCAAGCTCGGACGAGTATGCTCGCTCATCTCTAAACGGAACCCTTGTTTTCTTTATTTTACACGCTGCAGGTTTCCAGTGTCAGAGGAAACCTGCAGTGAGCCACTGACATGCTTCACTGTAGGCAGGGGGTTCTTTTTAGCGTATAATTCATTCTTCTTCCTCCAGACATACTGATGATCAATAGACCTGAAAAGTTCCAGTTTTGTTTCATCACTCCACTTTTGTAGGTTATTTGTATGGTTTTCAACATATTGGAGAGATGTTTCTTGTGTTTGTGGGTCAGTAAAAGTGTCATCTTGGAGTCCAGGCATGAAGACCTTCTTACTATTCAAACAGAAACCTCAGTGTCTGTGCCACCAAATCTAGTTGCAGGTCTTTTGTAGTTACTTGAGGGTTTTTGGCCACCTACCTCCTAAGGATATGGGTGGCAGCTAGTGATATATTCCTCTTTCTGCCACATCAAGGTAATATAACCAGTGTTCCTTTAACTTTGAACTTGCGAAGTATACTTCCAACTGTATCTCTAGGAACATTCAGCGTATTTGCTTTTTTTTGTATCCTTTTCTCAAGGCAATTATCTCTTCTCTTGCATTTTTGGACCAATCTCTAACACACAATCAAATGTTACAGTCAAGAAAGCCCTAGCCAGTCCAGATATTTGATGTGTTTTATTTCCAACATACCTAATGCAACTAATAAAGCCCTTAAGGAGTTGCATCTGGCAAGTCATAAGCGATCTCATACTATCTGGCAGCGGGAGCTGGCTGTCACTGATAGCCGGCCTCTTGCTGCAACAGTGGGGGTGCATCGGAGATGCGCCCCCTGCTGTTAACCCCTTTCCTGCCGCGATCCATGTAGATGGGAAGGGTTCACAGAGGGAGCAGCTCCATTGAAGACAATGCGTGCATTCCCTATGGTGCACGCATGTCCTATCTTTGTAGGCGCCTGCCTGTAAAGCACGGACATGTGAACACACCTTAGGAATGCATAGGTTCTAATAGACGCTTGTTTTTGTGCGCGCATATGCACATACAAAGACACGCTCGTGTGAAGCCACCCTTGTAAAGTGTTGCGATTTTTTAAAAACGAGGAGGAGAAACTGACGATGAAAAACAAAAACAAAGGGTCGTGTCCTTAAGGGGTTAAAAGTGATATTTTGTGATGAAATTGGAAAGACCACTTGTTATATTAGTTGCGTTTAGTTATTCAAATTGTTCATTTTTAATTGTTTGCAAATTTGGCAAAAATACCTAATATGCAATGGCGGCTGAATACATTTGTGTCATTAACTTGTGTCTGCTCGTACTTTCAATCAACATTTTACTTATATACAATCGTTGGCAAAACTTAAGGTATAAACAATTGTTTTAAGAATATTTTGTTGCCTCTAATCCCCCTCTTCTTATTCTCAGATTTGACTAGTTCAACAGCGAAGACTAATTTAATGAAAGTTGCACCTAAAGAGCACCCCTTCTCCTATTATATACAAGTCTAATTGTGGTACAGGTTGTCTCTTTTTGTTGGCCCTTGACTCTTTTACTAGCTCTGTGCCGGCCATATCTGAATATCAGAAGGTCTGCAAAAAATGTGCAAAAAATTAAAAAGGCTCTTCTGCAGCAAGTCCCCCTTTTTTGCGGCTGTCTTCTTTTTCTTGTTAAAGGAGTCTTCACATTAGATAACAATATGGCACTAGTAGCGAAATTGGTGGTAGTCCAAATTCTTTGACAGATCCCAAAAACAAAAGGGAGAAGCCCCTCTGGATTTTTTTCCTGTACAGTGGCACGCTGTGCACAGTAAAACTATTGAAAGTTCTTCATTCTAAGCAGCTGTGGTGGTTCTTGGAGTCGGACCCACAGTAATGAACAAGTAATGTCACTATTTTTATGTCTTTAAAGTGGTTTTCCCATGAAAAGAACCTCTCATTTATCCATAGAATAGGTGCTGAGTATGTGAATGGGAGGGGTGTGACCACTGGGATCCCTACTGTTCATGATAAAATGGGTCCTCAATGTCCTTGATTGAATTTAGAGGTCATTGAGCATGCATGCTGTTGTTTATTTCATTTCTTTGAGTCTGTCAAAGTAGCTGAATACAGTTTTTGCTTTTCTCCAGCAGTCCTATTGAAATGGAAAAAGTTGTACTATGTTCATGTGACCAACCCTGCATTCATTTGGGGACACTCGGGGCCCCCACTTATGATTGAGCATTTGGATACTCATCCTCTTTCCATAATTTTATTTGTGGCACAACGCTTTTTTAAATTACATCAACATATGTCAACATCTGAGCACATACTGCTACCATGTTGACTACATAGTGACCATATGTCTACATCAAAGAACTTGCTATTCTGCATGTATAAAATATGGACACTATACAGTTTATTCAGTTCTGCCACGATTACATATTTGCAGATAGGTCCACCTCCAGAAGCTCCATTCATATTCTCGGACATCTCCAGGCCCATATTCCTCATAGCCCTTTACAGCTGACCTGTGTAGTGCTTGCGGCTAATGATATAGTCCATCTATACTGGAACATCTCAGGAACATATCACAAGGGATGGATCATCTCTAAAGAGGAATCAGATGGAACATGGACTATGATGAATTCCATCACACTTTCCAAGGACAACTGGAACCACGGGGAGAAGGTGACTTGTGAAGTTTGGTTACAATCCTCTCCCATCAGTGTCCACTGGGAAATATCAGGACAAGGTAACAACAGATCCTAGCAGGGAGGTGGCAATAAATCTAGGAACATATTGTATTCCATGGCTTGTTCATGACATAATGGACATTAATTCACTCACATTGTTACATGGTGTTTGGCTCTAATTTTTTAAGTTGGCGGAGGTATATCTTTTCCCTTCCTGCCATAGTACCATATTGAATACTCTTATGTATCTGAGATCATTAAAAAATCCAGACAATAGGCATTCTTTTATATTTGTATTGAGAAGGCGATGTTTGTTCTTCAGTAGTTCAGTTCTGTGGTCTTCAAGTTTTTCCATATTAAGTTGTTGAGATCATACCTTAATTGAGTGCCTGAGAGAAAGAGCCTCTTGTGGTGCAGAGTGTTAAGACAGCAGAAATGCAGTCCTAAAGGTTGCAAGTTCAATTCCGCTTGGTCAAGGTTGACTCAGCCTTCCATTCTCCCAAGGTTGGTAACATGAGTACCGTGTGTGCAGTACAGCAACTTTTAGGGAGACCTTGCAAACTGACATAACATGTCCAACAAAGCCTTGTACAAGCTGTGAAGGCATCTCGCACATCATCTGTCATAACAATTACTCAGGAGATCTCACAGGTAGGGATGAGCGAGCGTACTCGGAAAAGCACTACTCGCTCGAGTAATTTGCTTTATCCGAGTATCGCTGTGCTCGTCCCTGAAGATTCGGGTGCCGGCACGGAGCGGGGAGCTGCAGGGGAGAGCGGGGAGGAACGGAGGTAAGATCTTTCTCTCCCTCTCTCCCGCCCGCTCTCCCCTGCTCCCCGCTGCGACTCACCTGTCAGCCGCAGCGGCACCCGAATCTTCAGGGACGAGCACAGCGATACTCGGATAAAGCAAATTATTCGAGCGAGTAGTGCTTTTCCGAGTATGCTCGCTCATCCCTACTCACAGGCCATTGGACTATCCATTAGAACCATAACCATTCATAGGGAACTGCACGTAAAGATTTACCATGGATGAGCTTCTGCACACAAGTCCAACATCACAGCAGTAAATGCATAGATGCATCTGTGATGGTGCTTGGAGTGTTGATTTTGGACTGTAAATGAGTGAAAGCAAGTGTTGTGGTCAGCTTAATCACTGTACACTGTCTTCCGATCAAATGGCCACACTTGGGTGTGGGGGTTGCCTACAGAGTGGTTTGTAAGCAACTGCATTGTACCTACAGTGAAGTCTTGTAGGAGGTTCTGTTATGATGTGCAGGTGTTACTGCTGGGAAGGGCCAGGGCCATTGATTATAGTGAAGTATACCCTTAATGCCAATTGGCAAAGATATATTCTGGAGAATGTGGCATTACCTACCTTGTAGCAATACTTTATTTTAGCTTTGTGCCTTTACCAACATGACTGAGCACCACGTCATGCAGCACGCAGTGTTGAGTAGCAGAATGTCTGCAAACTTCCTTTGCTAGTCCAAAGTCTGGGTCTCAATTCCACTAAGCATAATTGGGGCAAACTACAATGCCGTACACATGCACGCTTATCACGCCCATCATCCCATGCATCACTATCTGAAGCTCTCATTGAGAAATGGAGGCAAATCCCTCTACATATCTATGGTGGAAAGCGGCCTAGGAGTGTTAGTGCATTCATTGAGGCCAAAGGTGGCCCAATGCCGTATTGAAAAATGGGAATTTAATCAAATTTCATCATCTTCTCTGTGCATCTAAATACTTTTGTCAGTATGATACAACTGAAATCAAGCCCATTTCAGCCACTAGTTGCTCTTAGCTCAAGCCTCAGGTGCACAGTAATAAGTTTAGATGGGAAATAGGTTTTGAACCCACAGAACATTCGATTTTAAGCTTGATCTAACATATCCTGTGTCTGGCTATTTTACAGATAAGCTCCATCAATATGTTGCCATATCTCAATGTCAAGGCTCCCTGATACCAGTGGTGACTGCAGGGATTTTATTGATGCTGATGTTGTCTTATCATCTCATCAGGACTTTCAGGCTCATAGGTAATGTATGTAGAACTGAGAAATACTGCAACTAACAGTCTTCTACAACAGATGCCACCTTACTGGCCACACGTTATGTGTATTTTATAGCCTGTTTCAAATTGGTCAATATATATTTATTATTTTTCCTATTTCAGGTAATAAAACTCCAGACCCAACCGAAAAGAATGATGACATGATTGAGGTAACTTTACGAGTACAATGAAAATACATTGCAGAAGTAATTGTTGTCAGGACAGTGTCCGGGATATGGGGGTCCCTGAGATATCCCGCAACCCCTGTCCCTGCCTACTTGCCCCCCTGGGCTAACCCCCAGGGCGACAACTGGGCGACGGTCCCTACCCTCACTAGGGAAGCGGGACACGGGAGACAAACAGACACTGAGACAAGCAACGGTAGAATGGTCAGACAATCCGGGTCGGCAACAAGAGGGTACGCAGTACGGAGGGGTCAGGCAAAAACGTAGTCAAGTCCAAAAGCAGGTGTCAGAAAAGCCGAGGTCACAAGAGCAGTCAGGATAAACGCGGGTGCAGCTGGAGAACCAAACTAACACTGGCGAGGCCTGAGAGGAAAACACACCTATTTAAATGCTGTCAGCGCTCCCGCCCCAGAAGCTGATTGGGGCGGGGAGCCTGACAGCAGCAGGGCTAATCAGGGCGGTGCTGGGGACACGCCCCCAGTCTAGCTGCACAGACAGTTACTAGGGAAGCCAGCCTGGTAGTCAGGACACTAGAAGCACCAGCTGCCTCCCTAGCAACCCGGCGGCGACCAGTCTTACAGCGGCCCGGGGAGATCACAAGAACCGGGGTACCTCTGCGCCGCGCTCCTGCACCCCGGGTGGCCGGACCGGTGGTGCGGGCACGGCGGCCCCGAGAGTTGCCGGTTCTGACAGTACCCCCCCTTCTACGGGGGTACACCGGACCCCCATGGCCAGGTGCGGGCTTAAGCGGGAAAGCCCTGTGGAATGCCTGGACTAGGCGTGGCGCATGAACGTCCCTGGCAGGGACCCACGTCCTATCCTCAGGGCCAAATCCTCTCCAGTGGACCAGGTACTGCAGCCCACCTCTAACCCGTCGGGCATCCACAAGCCTTTCTACTTCATACTCCAGTTCCCCCTGTACCAGAGAGGGAGGAGGCGGGTTCTGGGTGGGGAGAACTGGAGTCACATACTTCTTAAGCAAGTTCTTGTGAAAAACCTTGTGGACCTTCCAGGGGTCAGGAAGTGCCAACTTATATGACACCGGGTTGATAACCTGAGAAACCGTAAATGGGCCAATGAACCGAGGAGCAAGTTTCAGGGAGGGAACCTTAAGTCTCAGATTCTTAGATGATAATAAAACCTGCTCCCCGACCACAAAAGGTGCAGAGATAGTACGTCTTTTATTTGCGTATTTACGCAGTTTCTCTTGGGAACCCTGAAGGTTCTTACGAACCTGGGCCCAAACTGTGCACAGTTCTTCGGCGGATATGTCGGCGGCCGGATTGTTCGAGACCAAAGGAGTAGAAAGCGAGAACCGGGGATGGAACCCATAGTTACAAAAAAAAGGTGACAGTTGGGTCGACGAGTTACCATGGTTGTTAATAGCAAATTCGGCGAGAGGTAAGTAGTTGGCCCACTGATGCTGGTTATCAGAGACAAACAGTCGCAGATACTGGATAAGTTCTTGGTTCATCCGTTCCGTTTGTCCGTTACTCTCGGGATGGAAAGCAGAGGAAAAGGACAAATTAACGTTTAGATTTTTACAGAAGGCTCGCCAGAAGCGAGCGACGAACTGAACCCCTCTATCAGACACAATATCCTCGGGGATCCCATGTAACCGAACAATCTCCTTGATGAACATCTCAGACAAAAGTTTGGCGTTAGGCAACTTGCCAAGTGGAACAAAATGAGACATTTTGGAGAAACGGTCAACTATTACCCAAATGACCGTATTCCCCAGCGAGGATGGCAGATCAGTAATAAAATCCATGGACAACTGGGACCATGGCCTGGACGGAATGGGCAAGGGCAGAAGAGGCCCCTCAGGACGTCTCCTGAGGTTCTTCCCCCTTGCGCAAACCGGGCATGCGGACACAAATACCCGTACATCCTTGGCCATGTGCGGCCACCAATAGAGTCTGGCCGCTAACTCCAGAGTACCCCTGATACCGGGGTGTCCAGCTAGGACTGAAGCATGTGTCTCCTCTAACACTTTCAATCTCAGTGACAACGGGACAAATAATTTGCCTTCCGGAAGGGCTTCAGGAGCAGATTGTTGAGCGGCGTGAATGAGAGGTGAAAGGTCGGAGGAGACAGCAGCGAGGACCACCCCAGGGGAGAGAATGCTCTCAGGCTCCGGCTCGGAAGGTTCCGGAGAACCAAAACTCCTAGACAGGGCATCAGCCTTGACATTCTTAGAACCGGGTCTATAGGTAACAACAAAATTGAACCGAGAGAAAAACAAGGCCCAGCGGGCTTGCCGAGCATTTAACCTCTTAGCGGAATCTAGATAAGTGAGGTTTTTATGGTCAGTGAGTACCGTAATCTGGTGATGGGCTCCTTCCAAAAAATGCCTCCACTCTTCAAAAGCCCACTTAATCGCCAGCAATTCCCGGTTGCCTATATCATAGTTCCGTTCGGTGGACGAAAACTTCCTAGAAAAATAGGCACACGGTCTAAGGTTGGTGAGAGTGGAGGGACCTTGGGACAGTACCGCTCCCACACCAAACTCAGAGGCATCTACCTCCACCACAAAAGGACTGGACAGATCCGGTTGTACTAGGACAGGTGCAGACGAGAACGCCGCCTTTAGGGTATTGAAGGCCCTCAGAGCCTCAGAAGACCAGGTCCTCACATCTGCCCCCTTTCTGGTGAGGTCCGTTAGAGGTTTAGCCACCACGGAGAAGTCTTTAATGAATTTGCGATAGTAGTTGGCGAAGCCGAGGAAGCGTTGAAGGGCTTTCAACGACCCTGGCTGGGCCCACTCCGTGATGGCCTTCACCTTTTCAGGATCCATCTGGAAGTCGCATGGCGTGATGATATACCCCAAAAATGATATCCTTTGTACCCCGAAAACACATTTCTCGAGTTTAGCAAACAGCTTGTTATGTCTGAGTCGAGCTAGCACAGTCTGAACGTGAGTATGGTGACTCGGCAAGTCGGAGGAAAAAATCAAAATGTCGTCTAGATATACAACCACGAACACCCCCATGATATCCTGAAACACTGAGTTCATGTACCCCTGAAAAATGGCGGGGGCGTTACACAATCCAAAAGGCATAACTAGGTATTCAAAATGCCCGAGGGGCGTATTGAAGGCGGTTTTCCACTCATCCCCCTCCCGAATGCGGATGAGGTTGTATGCTCCCCTGAGATCAAGTTTGGAAAACCATCGGGCACCAGCGACCTGGTTGAGGAGGTCAGGAATGAGTGGAAGAGCATACTGGTTTCGGACTGTGATTTTATTTAGCTCTCTATAGTCAATACAGGGCCGGAGACCCCCATCCTTCTTCTCAACGAAGAAAAACCCGGCACCCACCGGGGATTCTGAGGGCCGGATGTGCCCCTTGGCCAGGCTGTCCTGGATGTAGTCCCTCATGGATTCTCTCTCTGGAACCGTAACGTTATAAATGCGGCCCTTAGGAAGTTTGGCCCCAGGAATCAAGTCTATTTTACAGTCCCATTCCCTATGAGGGGGCAGAGCTTCAGATAATTGTTTGGAGAACACGTCAGAAAACTCGGAGAGGTATTCTGGTAGGGGGCTCCCCTCGCAGGTGGAGATTCCCACCTTCACCGCACGAAGGTGGTTGGCACAGCGGGGACCCCACTTTACCAGTTCCAACGTGTCCCAATTTACTACCGGGTTGTGCTCCCGGAGCCAGGGGAGGCCTAGGACGACGTCCACAGACAAATCTCTCATCACTAGAAAGGTGCAGGTTTCCACGTGTAAGGCTCCTATAGTAAACCTTACTTCAGGGGTCACCAGATTAACCACCCCTGCTTGCAAAGGAGTGGAGTCCACTCCTGAAACCAGAATCGGAGTTTCTAAACGTAACAAAACCCCGGACAGTTGAGCAACGAAATTAAAGTTAACGAAATTAGCCGCAGCCCCCGAATCGACAAAGGCTTGCCCAGTACGGTGGAAAGCATGAAATTCTAGGGTGCAAGGCACTAACATTTTGGACAACACAGGGAGTACCTTGGCTCCTAGACAGTCCCCCCGACAACTGCCTAGGAGCGGGAGTTCTTCCTGCCGTGGCTTCTTAGCGCAGGTAGCAATGCGGTGACCCGGCTCCCCACAGTAGAAGCAGAGGTTCTTCTTCAGGCGGTGTTCCCGTCGTTGCTCGGGGTTCACGGCTCCCAGCTCCATGGCCTCGGTGGTGGGAGGGTAACAGGTCGGGTCAGTCGAAGAAGTAGACGTGGGGAGTGGGGTGGTCCGAGCGGCGTGTCTGGCCCTCAAACGTCGGTCGGCTCGAATAGCCAGCGACATGGCTTGCTCCAGGGTTTTAGGCTCTGGGTGGGCCACAAGTAGGTCCTTGAGACCCTCAGACAGACCGGTCAAAAATAAGTCTTTTAGGGCGGCATCGTTCCACCGGGATTCCGTACAATGTTGACGGAATTGGGAACAGTAGTCCTCCGCCATCTTACAACCCTGGCGCAGGGCCAGAAGTTTGGAGACTGCGTAGCCCGCCCGGTCGGGTTCGTCATAAATTTGACCCAGGGCGGAAAAAAAGGCGTCAAGGGATAGTCGGGCTGGAGAGCCAGCTGGTAGCGAGAAAGCCCAATTTTGGGGCTCTCCCCTCAGGCGGGTAATTACGATTCCCACTTTCTGGTATTCAGTACCAGAGGAGTGGGGGCGGAGATCAAAGTAGAGCTTGCAGCTCTCTCTAAATGCAAAAAACTGATCTCTCTCTCCGGAGAAGCAATCCGGAAGCGTGGCTCGAGGTTCTGACATCGTTCCTGGAGCGGACGAGGGCTGCATGGGACCTGCAGCTGCCACTTGTTCCCGTGGCTGCAAGCGGGCTGTTAGGTCCTGGGCAAGGGTCGTAAGGACCTGGACCTGGTTCGCTACAGCCGCCACGGCCTCCATCGAGGGGCTCAAAGTTGCCGGGCGGATGCAAGGGTCTGACCTTAGTTCGGCCAGTGTTACTGTCAGGACAGTGTCCGGGATATGGGGGTCCCTGAGATATCCCGCAACCCCTGTCCCTGCCTACTTGCCCCCCTGGGCTAACCCCCAGGGCGACAACTGGGCGACGGTCCCTACCCTCACTAGGGAAGCGGGACACGGGAGACAAACAGACACTGAGACAAGCAACGGTAGAATGGTCAGACAATCCGGGTCGGCAACAAGAGGGTACGCAGTACGGAGGGGTCAGGCAAAAACGTAGTCAAGTCCAAAAGCAGGTGTCAGAAAAGCCGAGGTCACAAGAGCAGTCAGGATAAACGCGGGTGCAGCTGGAGAACCAAACTAACACTGGCGAGGCCTGAGAGGAAAACACACCTATTTAAATGCTGTCAGCGCTCCCGCCCCAGAAGCTGATTGGGGCGGGGAGCCTGACAGCAGCAGGGCTAATCAGGGCGGTGCTGGGGACACGCCCCCAGTCTAGCTGCACAGACAGTTACTAGGGAAGCCAGCCTGGTAGTCAGGACACTAGAAGCACCAGCTGCCTCCCTAGCAACCCGGCGGCGACCAGTCTTACAGCGGCCCGGGGAGATCACAAGAACCGGGGTACCTCTGCGCCGCGCTCCTGCACCCCGGGTGGCCGGACCGGTGGTGCGGGCACGGCGGCCCCGAGAGTTGCCGGTTCTGACAATTGTGACTCCATTTAACTGCTTTAATGCCATTAAAATAAACATCAGGTGCACCGGAGAAGCGAAAGCAAGATATCCCTCAAAAATGGACTGGAGACAATGCCTCTCTCCTTATTCTTCATGACTGATTCTTGATGATTTGTATTTTGCTAGTGTCCATGTTGCTACTGGTATATGACGTTCTACCAGCAGTCCAATCAGATTCCATAGCTAGTTCTGGTCCGTGAGGATGGCACGTTCATATGTGCCACCACAAGAAGTTTTGCTGCATCTTTGGACACATCCTCAAGAGCATGGAGTAGATACTAGGACATTGGCTGTTACTTGAGGCAGGTTGGACAGGTCTGTAGAAGGACATCAACCCAGCATCAGGAACGGAGGAGCACTGCCAGAGCACTACAAAATGAGCTCCAGCAGTCTGCTGGTCTGCATGTTTCTGAACACACTATCAGAAACAGACTCCATGAAGGTAGCATGAGAGCTCAACATCCTAAAGGGTGACTTGTACTCACCATCAGCACCATGCAGCTCAAATGAAATAAACCAAAATTGTCAGGTCTGCCATTGGCGCCCCGTTCTCTTCACAGATAATAGTAGTAGATTTTCTCTTAAGAACAGTAGATTTTCAACTTTCATCTTCATTGAGATCCATTGTGTGATTTAAGTGGATCCTGATTTTTTCAGAGTAAAGTGCTCTGCTAATATTTTTGAGGAGTGTAGAATAAAGGTTCAGACCTAAGACTATTGCCTTCATCAAGTCCACATTTATTCAAAGACTATCTCAAATCTTTGCTTACCACATATTGCTGGCCCCTTTTTATATCACCAATAAGCAACTATTTGCCACGTTCTTCACTGGCTCATTTTCTTGTAGGTTTTACCAATTGTTATTGTTTCTATGTTCAAAAGTTTAAACTGACATGTAAATTCTGAACACAATTTTAATGAGCCCAGAGTCAGTAGGGTGTGCTAAAGCCAAGTATGAAGAGGTACCTAAAAGAAACAGGAATCTTTTTTGGTGGATGAGGTATTACTAGTATGGGCTTTTTGGTTAGACAAAGGTCTTTTGAACCCTTTTGAGGCGGTATAACAGTCAACGTTGTTGGGGAAAGTTGTGTTCAGCTCCGGTGATATTTTTTTTAACAAGTTGTTCAGTTTTTCGTCTATTTACTGAGTCATACCAACAGCGTGCAGCTGAGAAATGTTGTTTTCTCTTCTACTGCTCAAAGCACACCTAAAAAAAAGTTGCACAGAGCAAGAAGAGTGAATATAGAGAGCCGATATTGTTAGGATAGTTGTATTCGGCTCCAGTGATCTTTTTGCAACACATTGAGTTTTTCGCCTATTTAGTGATGGCTGATTCATATGAATAACATGCAGTTGTGAAATGTAGCTTCTTTTTCTACTGCTCAAAGCACTCATGAAGAAAAGTTGCACAGAGCGAAATCTGTTGAATAATGAGAGTAAGGCAAGGGTGTCTTGACACTTTTTGTCCAAAATTGCTTTACACTCACCACTGTGTGGGCATTTGAGTTGTCATGATGGAAGAATCAGTCACCTGTTTGCCCACATAGCTCTGAGTATTAAAGGGGTTGTCCCGTGAAATCAAGTGGGGTTATACACTTCTGTATGGCCATATTAATGCACTTTGTAATATACATCGTGCATTAAATATGAGCCATACCGAAGTTATACACTTACCCACTCCGTTGCTGGCGTCCCCGTCTCCATGGCTCCGACTAATTTCTGCATCTTCTGGCTTCTTTAGACGCGCTTGCGCTGTCCGGTCTTCTGCTCTGTTGAATGGGGCCGCTCCGGTGTGCTCGCGCCGGAGAGCTGGTCTGCGCATCGTCATCGTAGCTCCGCCTCTGTCACGTGGTGCCGATCAGCCAATTAGGTGGCTGTAATCGGCAGTGGAACGCAAGACATCCACGGTGCACCATGGGAGAAGACCCGCGGTGCACCATGGGAGAAAACCGCGGTGTATCCTTGGGAAAGGACCGGCGGCCATCTTTAAAAGAAGAAAAGAAGAAACTGCCCGAACGGGGATGCAGGTAAGCGTTTTTTTTTTTTTTTTAAGTAACAAAGGGATTGTTTTTAACGGGGCGCAATGTGGGGGTATGTAGAAAAAAAAAATGTTTGATTTTGCCGCGGGACAACCCCTTTAAGCATTTTTTGCCGAAAAATGGCATGACACCTACCCCTCACCTTCCTTATTCACCCCATCTCTCCCTGTGCAACTTTTTTTCACAAGTGCTTTGATCAGTAGAAAAATAAACACAATTTCACAACTGCGCATTGTTCATATGAATCAGCCATCGCAACGTAGGCAAAAAACTGAGCAACTCGTTAGAAAACAAAATCACTAAGCCAAACACAATACATTCACCTGGCAGCAGAATCCTCAACTAGTAACAGTAACGCCCACCAGCAGAAGATTCATGTATCATTTGGTACCCTCTTATATATCTTCTACAGTATTTATAGGAATGACAGAAGATTATTGAGTGGAAATTCTTCTCTTTTTTTCTAGGATGAAATTACTTATTCAGAACTGAATATGAATCATTGTACTAGACTTACGAATCAACCTGCACAGTGAAGTCCAAGGATGCTATGGAAATAGTGGTGAAATGGACAAATTATTGGGAGTTGCTAGATACATAAAAATTAATGGATTATCAGGATCTTTCTTAATAAAGAAGTTAATTTATAATCAGACAACTTTATTTCTTTTTAACAACAAAAACATTCTATACTGTAGAGGTTTCGATCACATGAGATGTGACCCAAATAATGATCAGGCATTTAACCCCTTAACGCTCCACAACATACAGTTATGTCATGAAAGTATGGGGATTGAATAGAGTAGGATTAAGGGTTAATCCTGCCTTCATACAAAATGGGTGACGTCTTTCTTTGACAGCTTACAACTGCCCATAACAGTTGCAATCAGCGGCCATGCTGATTGTGACTGTTAACCATCTAAATGCCACCATCAATCAAGGTTTGGGGGGACTTAACGGCTTTCTTACGATGAGATTGTGGGGTGCTGTTTAGTTGTCATGGCAGCCCGGGCCCTTCTGAAAACTCACAGTACTGCCTGGTATTGTGGAGAAGATGACCAATATGGCTGTTCATCAGTGGAATATAAGACAGAACAACAGAAGAGCTGTGCATTTATGGAGCCTTGGATATGTTATTGTACAACAGTACTAAAGAGCAGGGGCGTAACTAAAGGCTCAGGGGCCTTGATGCAAAAGGTGAACTGGGGCCCCCCCTCTATCTGTACCCATACCCATACCTAAACCATGCTGCACAGAGACATAACTTGAAGCTTCTGGGCCCCAATGCAAAACCTGTAACAGGGCCTCCAACTATAATGCTTTATTCATAGTACTGGGCTCCTTATATGGAGAAGAGAGGCCTTATGGGCCCCCTAAGGCTCCTGGGCCCGGGTGCAACCGCATCCCCTGCACCCTCTATAGTTACGCCCCTGCTAAAGAGTATTATCAGTTTTGTCTAGGAGCTCCCTATCTTCCTGGATGACCTTTATTGAAGATTGTACATTTTTGTCATAAAGCGGGTGTGGACCCGCTGTGCCACTGACTGATTTGATTTTGGGCTACTACAGAGGGCTGCACTTAGAGAACTCCTGTTCACTCTTTCACCTCTTTTTGGTGGATCTGGTCTTTGAGGCAGGAGCTCCTAAGCTGTTACCCCAGGTGAAGACTTGGTGCAGTGGTAGCTGATACACACAGATCGGAGGTACCATAGCATTGTACTAGAGGTACAACCAGTGACATAGTTCATATAAGATCCAAAAAAAAAAATCCTTCACAGGGAAAGGTGGAAAAATGCTAGCCACCTATATGAGTCTGTGCCCCAAGACTCAAAAGGCAAATCCAAAAGTATAAAGAAGTAGTGGCAGCATACATATGTTTCATAAAATAATGAAATCTTTATTTTCCCATAGTCTAAATAGGTAGGCTACGTTTCGGCCCAGAACAGGGCCTTTATCAAGGGTGTGCATGCTGGCAGATTTAAAAGGTGGGCTGGTCACTTGTGTGCAACCTACAAAAGATACAAGCTGCAGGGAGGACAGTGTGGTGTGAGCCACAGAGAAGGGTAGAGGATGCCATTGGCTGCGATCGGCAGGAGGAGGGTGGGAGTTGCTCCGCCGACCACACCCAGCAGCCATTAATTATTTTATTGCTTTTTGCTTTTGTTTCTGAAAAACAATACCTAAAAGTCAAAAACAGACATTACCCCGAAATACTCTACCTTGTTTCTGTTATAAGTAATAGAGGACGTCATGGTTACATAAAACAGCAACACTTGAAGAGATAACAGTAATACGTGATCCAAAGATAGAACACGTCTGATGCATGTGAGGCAGAATCTAAATTTACACAACAAAAGTCTTTCTTTTTTCATTTATTTTTTAACTTAAATTTGCTTTTATTGATTTTTTCCACTTTCAAAAAATAATGTAACTCTGGTTTAACCACAAAAAGTGGACGTTAAACAACATCCTGTTTCCATTTAGCAAAGTTGCTAAACACAAAGCAATAGGTCAGTTCTTAAAATAGAAATACGAAAATCACACCAACTTTTCTATCTAACCGTCACCTTTTGATTTTTTCATTCACTTCTACACTATATTTTATGTCCAATTTTGGAAACTTTTTTTTTAACTATTTCAGTTCCACAATGATCATGGATTCTATTTACATATTAATTCTAGAATTCATGTTCTGTGATTTATTAGTAACCCTTTCAAATTAAACCTCATTTTATGGATAGAAGTTAGAGGAGTGCCAGTGTCACGACTACAACCAAGGTCATTTTACCCGTCAGTGGCATGGCCTATTTTGGTCCTAATGACATGATGATTTTTTGAGTATTTCATCTCCACTTTTAAAACCTATTTTTTTTTTCATTGACATTTCCATGAGATTTGGTTTTTCACTTGACGAGCTGTAGTTTTTATTGGTATCATTTTCTGGGTACATATTATGCATTGTATAACTTTTAATACATTTTTTTGAAGAGCAGTTTTTATTGCCCCCCTTTCGGGTTGCATACAGCTTTTTTGTTACTTTTATCGCATTTTTGGAAGCAAATTGAACAAAATTACCATTTTTGCTACGTTTTTAAAGTTTTTCTTGTAATCATTTTTTTGCCATGCAAAATAAATAATGTGCCCAATTTATTGTATACATTATTATGGACATAGTGATACCAAATATGTGCATTTTTTTTTGCTTTTACACTTTTTTTCACTTAATTTTCTTTTTTATGTCGATGTAGAGGACTTGAACCCACAATCGTTTGATCGCTATAATACATTGCAGTACCTCTGTGCTGTAATGAATTATTGCTAGCAATCATATGCCATGGCACACTTGGATGCCACTTCCTCGCGTCAGGTTGCCATAGAAACCCATCAGCCCTCAATGTTGACATCTCAGTGGGCCGATAATGTCACAGGGGAGCATGCTCCCTCTGTGAACTCTTTACATGCCTTGATAAACATTGATCACAGTATGTAAGGAATTAAAAGCAGGTATTCGGTGTTCTCAACGATCCCCACTGTTGCAGCGGGAGGCCAGCTGTCAGTCATAGATGATGCAGCCGGATCCTCCACATTGTCTGTGAAAATGAAGCCAAGCAAGATTAATAACGTTGTAATGCACATGTACTGGATACATAAATTGTAATAGGAGTTCAAAGATGGAAACCTCATTATCCCCCTCATGCTACAGGTATGTCAAGGTTTTCCTGCAAATGGATGTAAACGTACATCATATGGGTGTCATGGGCTCAGAAGCTAAGCCAGCACCATCCACAGCATGAGCTATGTGTAACTAAAAGCCAGTCTCCCATTGCAACAGTGGGAATTAGTGAGAACACGGATCCTCGCTGATGCTCTCTTACAATCCCTCTATCACATAATCGGCCCACTACAATGCAACCGTGGAAGGTTAATGGGTTGCCATGACCTATGACAACTAAAAATAGTGATAATGAAGTGCAGTACAGAAGCTTCTGCAATGTATTATAGTGATTATACCTTCACAGGTTTAAGTTCCCTACAAAGACATATAAAATGAAAAAAACTAAAATATAAAACTAAAAATGTAAAAACAGTAGTAATAACAAAAATAACCTTTTTGCGCGCTTTCCCTTATTTGCTTATAAAAAATAAATGAAAAAAATGGCAAGTTTGGAATTATTGCATCCGTAACAATCTGTACAATAAATTGAACACACTACCCTGCCAAAAAGTAAAAAATAAAAATAAAAAATAGCAATATTACTTATTTTGTTCATCATGCATCTCAAAAATCCCAATATAAGTCTCCAAAAAAGCTGTGTGTACCCAAAAATGGTACCAATAAAAACTGCATGCAAAAAAGGAAGTCCTCACAGAGCTGCATCCGTGGGATAATAAAAAAGTTATGTAGCAATGAAGAAATATAATAATAATATTGACTCCCGTAATAATAGAGGTCCCATAGTGGTCCTAGTAGACATAGGGTAACCCATTGTGGCTCCAACAGTAATAGTGACCCCGGTAGTGACCCCAGTAATAAAAGTAACCCTCATAGTTGCATCAGTATTAACAGTGCCCCAATAGTGGCCCCCAAAGTCATGTCATATTTAATTTTTGAACTACTTATAGGTGTTTTATCCCTTTAAGGCCTCCTGTCCATAGCCATACCGGTTAAATGCTGCAGGTCCCCCTGCAGCATGTTATCGGTATTTGTATATAGCAGGTCTGCTGGCAAAGAGCGCGTATTGCTTTGAGTGTACTGCACATGCCACGTATCACTTGGTCATGCACAGTATAAGTCTTTTTTTTTTAACTTTAACTCCCTGCTCTATGTCATAATGGGGTTGCATATGAAAACCCTGCCCATACGCAATGTATTACGTATGGACAGTGTTACATGCACTGCCTATACAAATGTGTAGGGATCACGCTGCGTGGTACGCAGAAAAATAGAGTGTGCTGCAATCTATTTCTCATGTGTATCAACACGCAATGTCTACACGCACATGGATCAATGAAAGTCCATTGACTTTCGTTGACTCTTTTCACCACGCATTATGCAGCCATGCAGCACATGTGTGATACACGATGAAAAAACACCTATGGATATGAACCCTAAGAGGTCAGATGTTAAATATACATGCAACACACTATTTTTGGAAATATATTCTAGAATTGTTGGAAATGACGGTCTTATATTTAGAAGTGCGTGAGACCACGGAGGAGATGCCTAGTGACCTTGCTAGTCACCAACCTTTCTAGCGAGGAAAACTGCTGCTCAAACTCACGCGTCTATGAGCCTTCGCCATGTGTAGCACTGGAAATGCAATGCTTCATTACGGCTCCATTCACAGAGTCCTTTTGGCCACAGTAACAGCAGCCACAAGAGACACATTGGAAACACCTTGTGTATTTGCAAGAGATTGAGATCACATAGGAGTCTATGCACTCCTTCACATGATCGGAGTGTTTTAAGACTCCCAAGAGGACTCAAAGGGAACTCCTGCGCTTTGGAGAGAAAAACATTGTTAAAGCCCTATGTTCTGCCTTTGCCGGATATACCTGGAGACAGAGACGTCCCCGATTGGCCTTCAGCCTTATGATCAAAAGAAAAACAGAGGGAGGGATTGGGTTGCCATGCATCCATGACTTCTATCAGGCTGTCCAACTCAGATACTGGATGAATCTAGTTTGCCCTTCTGGGGATAAATTGTTACACTCCCTGATGGTGGGTAGTGAAGGGGACACTCTCCTGGAGGACCTCTGGTACCCCTCCAAAAATATATACAGATCCAAAAACTTTAACCCACTGCTACGAGGTCCCTGTGAGGTTTGGGATAAACTAAAGCAATCCCCAGACCCATCCCCCACAGCTCCTCTGAGCACACTTAGCAAACTACTGGGCTGGACAACAGACAGAGCCGTCAGAAGCCTCTGGGAGAGATTTGCCTCTCTTAGGATAAGCGACCTGCAAACGCAGGCTCACAGGCAGCCAGCGGACATCCTAAATACCCTAACTGCGCAACTACCCCTCTCTTTCCTACAAAGGGCACATGTACTCCAAGCTTTTGGGGAGTTCCAGAAAACCTATAGATCCACTAGACCAGAGGCCCCATTTGAAAAGATACTCCTTAGCGATCAACCCAAAAACAAATTGATTTCCATTATCTGCAACAGGATCACCACACCCCCGGAACTTTACAAACTAGCTTTCCTGGTCTCATGGGAAAAAGAACTTAAAATCTCCCTCACTACATTGGATATTAAATTGATCTTACAAACCGCCTTCGGCCTTTCTCCATGTATTTTGCTCCAGGAAAGCCACTATAAAATCATGGTTAGATGGTACAAGACCCCACAATGGCTCTACGTATATAAACTAGCTAATCACAGTAAATTTTGGAGATTTAACACCGAAACAGGTTAGTTTAGTCATGTCTGGTGGGAGTGCTCAGCGCTAACCATGTTCTGGAGAGAAGTAGAGGAAGTTATGCGTCTCCTCAAGCCAAACTTCCAAATTACAGCGGAGATACTTTTCCTCTGGAGGCCCTCGGCGAACTTCCACCCTATCAAAGATAAACTGCTGGCATTCCTTCTAGACGCTGCCAAAGCCCTGATACCCTCCCTCTGGCTCCAGAAAACCCCTCCCACCTTGGCACAATGGAAAACAAAAGTTGATTCGATCTATAACATGGAGGAACTACATAGTTGGAACACTGGATCACACGAGGGATTTATAAAGGCATGGCACCCATGGAGACAAATAAAATCTTGATATAGAATCTCCCACTAGTAAGTAGATGTAGTTGCACGGAGTCAGGGGAGTCCTTCTGGGACCTCCTGGCACCCTCAACCCCCTGCACAGACTCCCCGCCTTCTATTCCTAACCTTGTACCAGCCTATAACCACGCAGACCTCTGGCGTTGGTGATGATCCCAACTTGTAATCAACTCTTTGGCAGAATAACCAAGAATCCGTACTCTACTGTCTACTGCCTCACACCTCACCCTTACCCCCTCTACTCTACCTCTCTCTCCTCATACTTTCTCCCCCTCCCTCCCCCTTTTTTTTCTGTTTCTCTCACTCAAGGAGTTTATGATATTTCCGGTCAGGTATAGTGTTATGAGGTCTCTACGCTGACGTAGCTTCCTGTCATAACTCTTGCTGTACATCTGGCTTGTTTGCATTTTGACGCATGCTCTATCTTGTATTGCTCATTATTCCTTGTCAATGAGAGAATGTTTATTATTCTGGAAAACGACTAAAAATTTGATTAAAAAAAAAAAAAAAAGAAAAACATTGTTCGGGTCCGATCTTTAATCACACCATGGACTATAGTCACACTTTTTTAAATGCTGTCCTATCTTTTGCAGGTGTGATTATTTAGCATGTCTAAAAAACGTACATGTGACCGCTTTCATGGCAAAGCTTTGGTTCTAATAGAACCGCTTTTTAAGCGCGCTTATTCATGCTCCAAAAAAAGCCCGTCTGACCGTGGCCTAAAGGTGATGATCAGGATTCTTACATTGGTAATAAACTTTTCTTTTTAATGTCTATTTTAAGACGGTTTCTATATCACAGCTCTGTAACTTTGCTGTGCTCGATTCTTTATCTAAAGGTAAACAGGATGTTCTACTGACGTCCACTCCGGTTTTGGTAGTTAAACCTCAATGCATTGAATCTAAAAAAAAAGGCTTTTTGATCTTAATTAAATATTAACACCTAAGGATATGGCTTAAATTGGTCCTTAACGTGTAATCTGTTTTATTAAAAGTTTATGAGAAGAACAATTTACAAAGAAAAGACTGGTAAAAGAATAAATTCCAGTATTTAGCACAATATCAGCAAAATGACAATACTACCATCAGAAACTTGTCATAAGTGTCAAAAGGCAGAAATCGGAGTGTAACAAAGCAGTGTATAAGGAAACTTGAGCTTGAAAACACCGTCCATAATAGAAAATGTAAAAGATGCCATGCTAGAACAGGGATAGAGTATGAGCAAAGACAGAAAAAGGAGATGTAAAGACTGAACTAGAAAAAAAAACTCAAAAGGAAGCTTTTCATCTGAGCCAAAGAGTCAGAGGATAAAGACAATAAAGCCAGAAGAGGCAAATTAGACACAAAACAGTCACAAACCACGTGATGTCTCCAGAAAGCGATCCCGAAAATCGTGAATTATGAGGCATATGCATAGACAAGGAGATAACTTGCTGATTGGTGGGGTCTCACTACTGAGAGTTCCTTTGATCAGAGAACAGGACTCCTGTGTCCACTTTCCTCTTCCCAAAGGAGGAGACTAAATGTAGCACTAGTCATGCAAGGGCACTAGTACTCCATTTACTTTCAATGGGGCTATAAAGGATCCCAAGCCGATGTTGGTCAGCTGTTTCCATCAGCTCCATTGAAAGTAATGGAGCATTAATAGCGCATGCTTGGACAGCACTCTATTCACAATGATGTTGCTGCAGAAGAGAAACTTAAACTGCAAACCTGCTCTTAAAATTAGTGAGTAGTCTCAGGAGAGAGAAGGTGAAGTCCTGAGTGAGAAGCCAGTGAGAAACCTGTGATCCAGCGGTGAATTCTGTCATGGAGGGAGAGGTGGGGGATACCTATTGATACTGCCTCTATCCTTGATTACTTACAGATGGACTACTTCAAGTGCACTCACTGCTACCAACTGTCACAGTAGAGGCTTGATTGAAGCAGGATTGAAAGCTTGGAGTCATTACAATACAGGTGGATCTGTACCCAGATTTCCCAGGCTTCTGCATGTATGTGGCCTGAAAGCTCAGATCACCCCCCTGCTCTGTTCTAAAGACTCAGAGCCTTGCAAAACTGATGCAAATACATGCTGCCACCACCAGCTTGTTACAATATCACCGGTAAACTATGAAATATGAACACAATCTTTAGAGTTATGATTCGCTTTAAAATGGACAAGGCTTCACTAAGAAATTATAGACTTATTCTAGAAAAAAAAAACTAGCCATTCAAAATATGTATATATGTACAAAAGTATACAGAAAAGGATGTTACACAGGAGTATAAGAGAATACTGTATTAATGCACAACAAGACAGCATTTTAAAATAAATAGAAAGAAATTAAAAGAAAGTTACCAGATTTAGGGATACACGGCCCAAAGAGTATCTATGGCGCAGTTCCAGAAAGCAAAAACGGGACAGTCCATATGCAGCAGCATATCTCCGTGGTCTGACCATTTTGGATAAAGAACTCACTCAGTTTTAAAGCGTCCGTAGTGTGAGGGTATATGTATATATTGCCATATGTTTTTTATGCTTTTATACCTGTATGCAAGTTCTATTCAAAGTTAAAATGAGAAAAACTTAATCTGTCGCCTTACATCAGATATTCCAAAGGCCTTGCAAGGCGAAGACAAAATGTATCTTAAATACCGCAAGGAAGAACCGAACACGAAGGCCGCGTGCTTGGCTGTTTTCCCAGAAGCGCCGTATCTAGATAACGACTGTTCAACTACGTATATAACTTTCAGTGCCTCAGCCGGAAATCCGGACTTCCCATATATGGCTATGCGGTGAATCTGAGCCAATGAGCCCATCACCCAATCCTAGTGATGTGACCAAAGGGTATAAGATCCCATGTAATCTGTAATAAAGTGCGCAGTTATGTCCCCGTGTTAGGAACTATACCAGACCTCCGTGTGTGGTGTCTCTTCTTTACCGCCGGCAGTGGGGCATTGGGGTGGGCCTGATTGGTGCTATTACGCAGAAATTTCCCTGACAGTAGAACCACACTCCTGACGGCCATTTCATGATGTCTCAAAGGCAGGTTGAGGATATGTGGGGAATATCTATATGAAACCCGGATTTTATGTTTTGTCCATAATTCCCCAGCAGGCACTCCAATGGGGAAGATATGGCTGTCATGTTTAATATCAGGAATTTACCAATCCATAGATGCTAAGCATGATACATAAATTAGGCCTAGCTATGCAGATATTCCTCAGCCTCAACGCGTGTGGATGCGTTTTATTCAGCTGGGCCGCCCGATTCTGAAAACATTTCATATTGGACTAGGCCCTACACATGACCAAATATCCTTTATTAAAAGATTTCCTTGTGCAGTCAGGACGTCTATGGGAAATATCTAAGGTGTCAATCCAAACCAGCATGGGGTCAATTAGCATTCCCCTGTCACTAGCTAGTTTTATTGCTATTGGAACAACGCATTTCCTGGCCTCTTGTACATCAAAAGACCTGGACAGCTGTGAAAAAGGAAGGGGGAACCAATATTTAATCCACTTGACTTTTCCAGGGTCCTGAACGGCAAATTGATATGGATGCCATACAGCCAGGCCTGACTGAGCTGATATAAAATGGATGCTGAGACATGCCTAGGACCTGACACACGCAAAATGTCTGATGGCCTAGCAGTTTCTACATCACAAAATTTGTCAGTGTAAACACTCTACACAAGCACTAAAGACCTCAGCAGTGATGTCAGCGCTTGTGCAGTCATTTACCCAACTGTTGGTCCATGTATAAGGGCCATTACTGGCCTATGTGCAAATCTAGAGTAACAAACCACATCATTATAGAGCCCTTAAACATAAGAAGCAAGGGTCTATCAAATTACCTCATTCTGTTAGAACCCAGGGGTGTATACCATTGGGACCCGGAGATTTGTGTAGTTTAATATTTTTAAGATGGCTCTGCACTTCTTCCTGGGTTAGACTGGTGACAGTTAGTAGTTTACAATATCACTCTGCATCTAATGTGACATTTCCTTTTTAATCTGTGAATATACTGGCGAAAAAAAACTATTTAACAGATTTGCTTTCTCCAAATGACCCTCTACAATTTTTCCTACATTATTTATTAAAGGGTCAACACATTTTCCATTTTAATTTTTTTGCTATTATATAGTTGAAGAACAGTGTAGAGTTAGTTTTACTGTTTTTGGCAATGAGTCTCTCTGTCTCCAACTTTGCTGTTTTTAGCGCTTCTTTGCTGCCTTCTTGTTTTGGTAGTTTAAACACTTTCTGTTTGCTGTTTATTTCCCCCCTTACATTTTCATTGAGCCACAATGGTTTCCTATTCCTAACCCTTTTATTCCTGTAAGATATGAACTGTTCATAGTGTGTATTTAAGAAGCTTTTAAAAATTTCCCATTTATTGTCCATACTCTTATTTCTGAGGACATTAATATAAGAATCAAGGGCTTGTCTATTACATTGCTTAATTTCCTTAGAACCCAGGGTTGTATGCCATTGTCTATTTTAATATTTTTAAGGTGGCTCTGCACTTCTCCCTGGGTTAGACATGTGACATTTAAAGGAGAGTTTACTTTATCACTTTGCAATTAATCTGACATTTAATTTTCCTGAGTGAATACATTTTTGAAAAAAACTGTTTATTAGATTTGCTTTCTCCTCATAGCCCTCTACATTTTTTCCTAGATTATTTATTAATGGGCAAACACTTTCTATATTAATCTTTTTTACTATTTTTATAATTGAAGAACAGTTTAGAGTTAGTTTTACACTCTTTGGCAATAAGTCTCTCTGTTTCCACCTTTGCTGCTTTTCTTTGCTTTTTCAAAATTTGTTTTTTTAACTTACAGATTTTTATGCTTTTTTACGGACTTCCTGCTTTATTTGTTTAAATGCTTTCTGTTCCCCTACTCTTTATATCTTTATTAAGCCACATTTGTTTTATCCTAATCTTAAACCTCTTATTCCTGTACGGCATGGACTGCTCACAGCGACCATTTAAGAAGCTTTTTCAAATTTCCCATTTACTGTTTATACTCTTATTTTTGAGGACGTTGTTCCAGTTAGTAAGGTTAAGGGTATCTCTAAGCTGATTTAACTTTGCTTTTCTAAAGTTACTATTTTTATAGCTCCCCAATTTCAACTTGATATGCAAGTAGAAATGTAGTAAATTATTAGCAGTATTTCCCAGGTGCCCCTCAATTTGCACCCCTGTTATTCTGTCAGACCTATTGGTTAACACTAACTTTAGAATGGCTGTCACTCTAGTTGGTAATTATCATCTGTTATTGACACAAACGTGTTACCTTTATGAGATCCATAGGTTTCAGTTTCCCAGTTTTTATCTGAACAGTTAAAGTCTCCCATAATAATTGTCTCCTTGTGATTTGCTGTTTCATCTATTTTCTTTAGAGATCTTTAATAGATTTTCGGTGGTTTCTGCTATATTTGGTGGTGTCTAGAAAACCCCTCCAAGAATTTTATTCTTGTTTTTCCCTCCATGTATCTCTACCAATACAGACTCCACCTGTTCAACTCCCTCATATGTATCTTTTTGTGGTGTAGGCTTTAAGCAGAATTTTACATAAAGTCAAACTGCTCCTCTTTCCATTTTTATGAACAAACTATAAGCCTGTAAGTTACCCATCCAGTCACAGATGTCATCCAAGCAAGTCTGTATTATTCCCACTATGTCATACTTTTCCGCACACTTAAAGGGGTTGTCCCGCGCCGAAACGTTTTTTTTTTCTTTCAATAGCCCCCCCGTTCGGCGCGAGACAAACCCGATGCAGGGGTTTAAAAAAAAAAAACGGATAGTACTTACCCGAATCCCCGCGCTCCGGTGACTTCTTACTTACCTTGCGAAGATGGCCGTCGGGATCTTCACCCACGGTGGACCGCAGGTCTTCTCCCATGGTGCACCGTGGGCTCTGTGCGTTCCATTGCCGATTCCAGCCTCCTGATTGGCTGGAATCGGCACACTTGACGGGGGGCGGAGCTACGAGGAGCAGCTCTCCGGCACGAGCGGCCCCATTCAGAAGGGAGAAGACTGGACTGCGCAGCGATTAGACGCTGAAATTAGACGGCTCCGTGGAGACGAGGACGCTAGCAACGGAACAGGTAAGTGAATAACTTCTGTATGGCTCATAATTAATGCACGATGTACATTACAAAGTGCATTAATATGGCCATACAGAAGTGCTGAACCCCACTTGCTTTCGCGGGACAACCCCTTTAACTACTTGCAGTTCATCAACCTTATTGGTCAGACTTCTGAAATTAGTCACCATGCAGTTTAGAAAGGTTTGGTTATTTTGTTATTTCAAGGCTATCCCTTTTAACTGTTCTGTCAGTTCTCACTGCATTACCCCTCCCACTACTCCACCCCCATTTCCATTATTTAGTACCAGGTGACTGTCTACTCTGTCTTCCCCCTAACTGTCTGGTTGCCCTCCAACATTCCCTAGTTTAAACACTCCTCCAACCTTCTAGCCATCTTCTCCCCCAGTACAGCTGTGCCCTTTCAGTTGAGATGCAGCTGATCCCTATGACAGAACATGTAGCCAACAGCATAGCCGGGCCTGTTCTCCAGGAACTCAGATCCCTCCTTCCTACACTAAATCTTGATCACATCATTCTCTGTATACTCTCCACACCACCACCTGAGAAGTGGATAGTAGGCAGTGAAATCCTGGCCCCGGGTAGACTAGCACCAACGACCAGGCCGGTTTGGAAGTCACTCGAATCACTGCATTTTCCCAACTAATGTGGATTCACTCTGAAACTGGTCCACAGGAAACCTGTCATGTGATTTTATGCTGCACTCAAGGGTCATGGCACTAATTTCTATAGAGTGAAGCTACAATCGTGAGAGGTCCGGGGACTCTAAGAAAAGTGGTCATTCAGGGTACATGACCATCATTATCTCTATATAACCTTTTATGAAAGCTATAGAAAAGCATTTAGGCTGAGCAATCACCTCTGAGCAGGGAAAAGAAAGTAACCTTGTATGGTCATTTCCTTAAAAGCAATTATTAAGAAAGGCTGTAGGGTATTATACAGTCACTTATGAGAAATTCTGCCAGGGAACAGAAATTAACCTCATTTTTTTGCTCCTCTTTTCTAAAGGTAAAAAATAGAGATGAGCGAGCACCAAAATGCTCGGGTGCTCGTTGCTCGAGTCGAGCTTTCCGCGATGCTTGAGAGTTCGTTTCGAGTAACGAACCCCATTGAAGTCAATGGGCGACTCGAGCATTTTTGTATATGACCGATGCTCCGGATAGGTCTTCACTTGTGGAAATTTGGAAAACCTACGAAAGTGATGGAAACGCCACAGAAACGGATAGGGCAGGGGCAGCATGCAGAGCTGCATCTCAGGCTCCCAGGTCTCACTATAAAGCCACAATAGCGGCAAGAGTGTGCCCCCCCCCCCCTAACAATTTTTACTTCAGAGAAACCCTCATTAGCAAGTCACACCTTAGCTAAGCACCACACTAACTCCAACCAAGCACAATCACTGCCTGCGGGTCACACTGCTGCCTCTTCTCCTGGGTTACATGCTGCCCGACCCTCCCCCCCCACACACGACCCAGCGTCCACAGCGCACACAAAAGTGTCCCTGCGCAGCCTTCAGCTGCCCTCATGCCACATGCTCGCTTCATAGCCACACCACCCTCATGTCTATTTCCAAGTGCGTCTGCCATGATGAGGAACCGGAGGCACACACTGCAGAGGTTTGGCAGGGCCAGGTAGCGACCTTCTGTAAAAGGGGGGGCGACAGCCTACAATGCAGTTGAGAATCAATGAGAAATTGACGTTCGATCTTCATTCCAATAAAGTGCCAACCTCCGTCAGGAGCTAAAAAACGTGGGCATGAGTTACATAGCTATGGGGAATCCATGTGCCCACACAGTATTCATTCTGTCTAGGTGTCAGATAGCTCAATTGACACTGCAAGGGGAAAGCCATCTGCACTCTGCCCCCTACGCAAGTCAGTCAGTGTCTTTGTGCCAAACAGGTCAAACACCGCAATGGGAAGTCTGTGTGCACCCACAGCATAGGCGAGCAGAAGGAACCAAAAGAAAGTAATAAACATGAAGAAATTACAGTGCCCAAACATGGCAGACTTACACTGCACCGAGGACATAGGTCTCGGCCAACAGCTTCAGCAATCGTAGGCATGAAGCAGACTTCCATGCTAGTTCATCTGCGACGGGCTCATTAAATCAGTTACGTTTTCTTTCACCGCTCCAATGACTGGATTAGCCAGGAAAATGTTCCACAGGCCCAACCTGGCGCAGCTGCAGTTTCCCCGGGACATAGGCCTCGGCCAGCAGCTTCAGTAATCGTAGGCATGAAGTGGACTTCGATGCTAGCACAGCATTGAACGTTTCATTAATGCTGTAATGTTCCTCTTCTTTTGCCCAAACCAGTGTATCAGACAACTATGGTAACACGAGAGCAAATACATGATGCCCAGTGCTGATCCCCTGACCCCAAGCAGGAGGAGGAGGTGGTCTTACAAGGCCAAGAACCATGACCAGGACACTCTGTAGACTGTGTGGGAAGTATGTGAGCGGGCCCTTGGTAATGCTCGGTCCCAGCAAACACACTGTAATACCCAAGGTGCCGCGGGTTACATAGCAATGGGCAATCTAGGTGCCCTCACACTATTCATTCTGTGTTGGTGTCGGATAGCTCAATCGACACCACAAGGGGAAAGCCATCTGCACTCTGCACCCTACCCAAGTCAGTCAGTGACATTGTGCCCGACAGGTAAAACATCGCAATGGGAAGTCTTTGTGCACCCACAGAATAGGCGAGCAAAAGGAACCCAAAAAAAGTAATAAACATGAAGAAATGACAGTGCCCAAACATGGCAGACTTTCACTCCGCCGAGGACATAGGCCACTGCACACACCCTCAGCAAACGCGGGCATAGAGTGGACTCCGATGCTAGTACAGCTGTGAACATCTCATTAAGCCAGTAACGCTCCTCTTCAGTGGCCGAAACGAGTTTCACAGATAACTCTAGTAACACGAGAGAAAATACATATTGGCCTCGGCCCACAATTCATGCCCTAGTCAGTGGATGTTTTTGGGCCTGATGGGTAAAACACCACGATGGGAAGTCTGTGTGCACCTATAGTATAAACAGACCCCTGTAACATTCCAGTAGAAAAGGTATAAGCAGACCCCAGTTACATTTCGGTTGCAGTAGTAAAGGCAGACCTCAGTACCACTTCTTTAGTAGAAGTATAGGCAGACCCCTGTAACATTTTGGTAGCAGAAGTATAGGCAGACCCCTCTAATAGTTCGATAGCAGGAGTAAAGGCAGACCCCAATAGTAATATTTCTGTACAAGTATAGGCAGACCCCTGTAACATTTATGGAACAGCAGTATAGGCAGACCCCTGTAACATTTACGTGGCAGAAGTATAGGCAGACCCCTGTAACATTTACGTGGCAGCAGTATGGGCAGACCCCTGTAACATTCTTGTAGCAGAAGTATAGGCAGACCCCTGTAACATTTCAGTGGAAGCAGTATAGGCAGACCCCTGTAACATTCTTGTAGCAGCAGTATACGCAGACCCCTGTAACATTTACGTGGCAGAAGTATAGGCAGACCCCTGTAACATTTAAGTGGCAGCCGTATAGGCAGACCCCAGTAGCATTCTTGTAGGAGCAGTATAGGCAGACCCCAGTAACATTTACGTGGCAGAAGTATGGGCAGACCCCCTGTAACATTTAAGTGGCAGCTGTATAGGCAGACCCCAGTAACATTCTTGTAGCAGCAGTATAGGCAGACCCTTGTAACATTTACGTGGCAGCAGTATAGGCAGACCCCTGTAACATTCTTGCAGCAGAAGTATATGCAGGCAGACCCCAGTAAAATTTCTGTAGTAATAGTATAGGCCAACCTCTGCAACATTGGGGTAACATGAGCGTAGGCGAAGGCCGAAAAAATTAGTTGGATAAGAGTGTAGGCGTGGGCCCGAAAAATAAGTGTATCAAAAGTACAAGTGTACCTCTAAAAAATTTATCAACCAAGAGGGCTGGTGAAACCCATAGATATTTTTGGAAAGATACAGCTTACTGTTGCTAATTTGTAACAGAGCTTGCAGGAAGCCCTGTTGAAAAAATTGGTTCATGTTAAAGTAGCAATACTTTTGAAACTTTGAAAAATTGTAAAAACATTGGTAGATGAGCCTTTTGGCCCACAGAAAAGTTGGCCGTACAGCGCGATGGCATGTTGTTTCTGGAAGAGGAGTAGCTGGAGGAGGACTAATGTCAGAGACAGATTGACAAAGCTAAATGCCCCGTTTCTCCGGTGATAGAGAAGAGTGCTTTTATCAGCGGTTGCAGCGAAAAGAATCTTTAGGTTCCGCTGCTCTCCACCGGTGGAGAAGAGAAGTCTGGGGAAATCCAGGCTTTGTTCATCTTTATGAGTGTAAGCATGTCGGCACTGGCAGTTGACAGGCGGGTACGCTTGTCCGTGATGATTCCTCCAGCTGCACTAAACACCCTCTCTGACAAGACACTAGCGGCAGGGCAAGCCAGCACCTCCAGGGCATACAGCACAAGTTCGTGCCACGTGTCCAGCTTTGACACCCAATTGTTGTACGGAGCAGAGGTATCACGGAGAACGGTGGTACAATCGGCTATGTACTTCCTCACCATCTTTTTACAGTGCTCCCTCTAACTGAGCCTTGACTGGGGAGTGGTGACGCAGTCTTGCTGGGGAGCCATAGCTGGCAAAGGCCTTGGAGAGTGTTCCCCTGCCTGAGCTGAAGATGCTGCCTGATCTTCATGCCTCCCCTGCTACTTGGCCCTTGAAACTGACCTTCTGCCGCTAGCACTGTCAGATGGGAAGTTTAGCATCACTTTGTCCACCAGGGCCATGTGGTATTGCATCACTTTCGTACCCCTTTCCTCTTCAGGAATGAGAGTGGAAAGGTGTTCCTTGTACCGTGGGTCGAGAAGGGTGTACACCCAGTAATCCGTGTTGGCCAGAATGCGTCTAACGCGTGGGTCACGAGAAAGGCAGCCTAACATTAAGTCAGCCATGTGTGCCAGGGTGCCAGTACGCAAGAAATGGCTGTCCTCACTAGGAAGATTACTTTCAGGCTCCTCTTCCTCCTCCTTCTTCACAGGCCATACACGCTGAACAGATGAGAGGCAAGCAGCATGGGAACCCTCTGAAGTGTGCCCAGCTGTCTCTTCCCCCTCCTCCTCCCGCTCCTCCCTCTCCTCCTCCCTCTCCAAAACACGCTGAGATATAGACATGAGGGTGGTCTGGCTATCAAGCGACATACGGTCATCCCCCGTCTCCTGTTCCAACCGCAAAGCGTCGGCCTTTATGCCTTGCAGCGAACCCCAGCAGGCATAGCAGCGGGATGGTTACGCTAATGATTGCAGCGTCGCTGCTCACCATCTGGGTAGACTCCTTAAAGATTCAAAGGACCTGGCAGATGTCTGCCATTCAGGCCCACTCCTCGGTAAAGAATTGGGGAGGCTGACTCCCACTACGCCGCCCATGTTGGAGTTGGTATTCCACTATTGCTCTGCGCTGCTCATAGAGCCTGGCCAACAGGGGCAGCGTAGAATTCCATAATGTGGGCAGGGTCCTCAGGGTAGCAGCGTCCGTGGTGGACTTGCGGAAATGTGCGCAGACGCGGCGCACCTTGCCGAGCAGGTCAGACAAGTGCGGGTAGTTTTTCAGAATCTACTGAATCACCAGATTGAAGACGTGGGCCAGGCATGGCACGTGTGTGATGCTGCCGAGCTGCAGAGCCGCCACCAGGTTACAGCCATTGTCACACACGACCATGCCAGGTTGGAGGCTCAGCGGTGAAAGCCAGAGATCAGTCTGCTCTGTCAGACCCTGCAACATTTTAGGGGCCGTGCGCCTCTTGTCACCTAGGCTGAGTAGTTTCAGCACGGCCTGCTGACGCTTGCCCACCTCTGTGCTGCCGCGCCACACCGACTGCTGGCGACGTGCTGCTCACATTCCTTAATTGAGAGGTAGAGGTTGCGTAGGAGGAGGAGGAGGAGGGGGATGGTTTAGAGGAAGTGGCATAGATCGCCGCAGATACCTGAACCGAGGTAGGACCCGCTATTCTGGGTGTGCGTAGGACGTGTGCGGTCCCAGGCTCTGACTCGGTCCCAGCCTCCACCAAATTCACCCAATTTGCCGTCAGGGAGATATAGTGGCCAAGCCCGCCAGTACTTGTCCACGTGTCCGTGGTTAAGTGGACCTTCCCAGTAACCGCGTTGGTGAGGGCATGATTGATGTTGCGGGAGACGTCCTGGTGTAGGGATGGGACGGCACACTGGGTAAAATAGTGGCGACTGGGGACCGAGTAGCGTGGAACCGCCGACGCCATCATGTTTTTGAAAGTCTCCATTTCCGCAAGCCTGTATGGCAGCATCTCCAGGCTGATCAATTTGGCAATGTGCACGTTTAACGCTTGAGCGTGCGGGTGCGTGATAGCGTATTTGCGCTTTCGCTCCAACACTTGCGCTAGCGACAGCTGGAAGCTGCGCTGAGAGACATTGCGGGATGGGGTCGAGGACAGCGGAGGTGAGGGTGTGGGTGCATGCAAGGAGGCGCTCTTGCCTGTGTCCTGAGAGGGGGTTGGATCTGAATGGCAGGTTACGAATATTACGAATAGAGCAGACACAGAGTGGTGTAAATTATTATAGAATTATTTGCGTACAGTTGGAGGCTGACAGCGGTATTGTAACGCTAACTCCAGGCAGAAACAAAGAATACGGAAAGCTGCAAACAGGTCTAGCTGTGCAATAGTGATGCACTGCAACTCCCACCAGACACCCTGTAAAATGCAGACGGTCGGAGGTAGCCGTAAGAAGGAGCTTTTTTTAAAAAAAAAATTGAAAAAGAATACAGGCTATGTGGCGTGTATATGACTTTCCCTCTTTCAGTGGCTGTGGCTGTACGCTGTGCGTGAAGTTCACGGCAGACACAGACCGGTGTAAGAAATAATGGAATTATTGGCGTACAGTTGGAGGCTGACAGCGGTAATGTAACGCAAACTGCAGCCAGAAAAAAATTATACGGAAGGCTGCAAAAAGGTCTGGCTCTGCAATAGTGATGCACTACCACTCCCACAACCAGTAAAATGCACACGGTAATCCTGGTTGGCCAGAATGCGTGTAATGCGAGGGTCATGGGAAAAGCAGCGTAATATGAAGTCAGCCATGTGTGCCAGAGTCCCAATACATCGCTGTTCTCACTAGGAGGATAACTCTCACTGTCCTCGTCCTCCTCCTCTTCAGTCCATACACGCTGAACAGATGTCTAGGATGTAGCCTGGGTACCTTCTGCAGTGTGGGCAGCAGTCTCTTCCGCCTCCTACCCCTCCTCCCCCTCCTCCAATACGCGCTGAGAAACAGATGTGAGGGTGGTCAAGCGACATATTCTCTTCCCCCATCTCCTGTTCTAGCTGCAAAGCGTCAGCCATAATGCTTAGCAGCGATCTTCTCAGGAGACAAAGCAGCAGGATAGTTATGCTGATAATGCCTGCATCGCCGCTCACCATTTGTGTAGACTCCTCAAAGTTTCCTAAGACCGGACAGATGTCAGACATCCATGCCCACTCCTCTGTGAAGAACTGTGGAGGTTGACTACCAGCCATTTTGCCTCCGATATTCAACAATGGCTCTACGCTGCTCGTAAAGCCTGGTCAACATGTGCAACATTGAATTCCAGCACGTGGGCACGTCGCACAACAGTCAGTGCACTGGCAGCTGGAAGCAATAATGCAGTGTCCTGAAGGTGGCAGCATCTGTGCGTGCAGACGCGACTCACCTTCCTGAGCAGGTCAGACAAATGGGGTAGTTTTTAAGAAAGCGCTGAACCACCAGATTGAACACGTGGGCCAGGCATGACACGTGTGTTAGTCTGCCAAGCTGCAGAGCCGCCACCAGGTTTCGCCCATTGTCACACACGACCATGCCTGGTTGGAGGCTCAGCGGTGAAAGCCACAGATCGGTCTGCTTCATCAAACCCTGTAACAGCTCTTAGGCGGTGTGCCTCTTGTCTCCGAAGCTGAGTAGTTTCAGCACGGCCTGCTGATGCTTCCCCACCACAGTGCTGCAGCGCCTCCAGCTACCAACTGAAGGTGACATGCTCACACATGGTAATTGAGAAGTGGAGCGGGTGGGGGAGGAGGGGGGGTGTTTGGAGGTGGTGGTATAATAAGCCGGAGAAACCTTCACCGAGGTAGGACCTGCAATCCTCGGCGTGGGTAGCACGTGAGCGGAACCAGGGTCAGACTCGGTCCCAGCCTCCACAAGGTTAACACAATGTGCCATCTGGTAGATAAAGTGTCCCTGCCCACCAGCACTTGTCCTCGTGTCAGTGGTTAAGTGGACCTTCCCAGTAAACGTGTTGATGAGAGCACGGTTTATGTTCCCTTAGACATGCTGGTGTAGGGCGAGGACTGTGCAGTGGGAAAAATAGTGGCGGCTGGGGACCGAGTACCAAGGGTCCGCCGTCACCATCAGGTTGTGGAAAGCCTCTGTTTTTACTAGCCTATGTGTCAGCATCTCCAGGCTGAGTAGTTTTGAAATATGCACGTTTAAAGCTTGTGCATATGGATGGGTGGTAGCGTATTTCCGCTTGCATTCCAATGCTTGGGTTATCGAAAGCTGAACGCTGCGGTGGGACACATTGATGGAGGACAGTGGAGGAAAGGGTGTGGGTGCAGGCCGGGAGACGCTCGTGCCAGCATCCTGGGAGGGAGATTGGATGTCAGTAACAGGATGTGACACGGGGAAGAGGCAGTGGTGTGAACCGCAGGGGGTGAATGGCCTTCGTCTCACGTCATCAGGTGCTTAGCTATCATAAACCTGCTCATGCTGGTGGTGGTGGCTCACCCTGCTAATGTTCGTCACTCGTCCGCGCTCTCATTGAAAAACCTCCAGACCTTCGAACACCTAGCCCTCTGCATGGGAGCTTGCTGCGAGGAGGTGCTGTGGGGAACAGTTGGGGGAGTATTTGCTGTGGCTTAGCAAGCCAGGTGGGGTCAGTCACCTCATCATCCACCAGCTCTTCCTCTGAATCCTCAGTCTGCTCCTCCCTCAGACTTACTGCCCCAACAACAACCTCACTGACAGACAACTGTGTCTCATCCTCATCATCCACATGTAGCTCTTGAGACAGTAATTGGAAGTTTCCACCCTCATTACCCTGAGTCTCAAAAAGGTCCAAATTTTGGGCATCGGTCACCACAAACTTCTCACGTGGCTGTGGAACCGTTTTTTTCTGACTCAGGGCAGGGACCCAAGAAGAGCTCTTGGGTGTATGCCTATTCAAAATGTCTCCTTTTCCTGGAGTGACCAGGCTGGGAGGAAGGAGGAGCAACCTGAGGATTCAGAGGTGCAGTCCCTTGGCTGGCGTGAGTGGACTGCGTGGAAGACTGGGTGTTGAATAAAGTACTGGAGGCGTTATCCACTATCCACGTCAACACCTGATCGCACTGTTGTGCTTTTAATAATGGTGTACTACATGGACCTGCAAAATGTGAGATGAAGCTGGGGAGGGGAGATACGCGGCGGTCTACTAATTCCTCAGCAGCAGGCACTGCCCAGGAGCTCGGCCTCTGCCTCTGCCCACACCCTCATTTGGACGCCCACATCCACGTCCTTGTCCTCGCCCCTTACCCCTAGTCTTCATCATGTTGAATAAAGCACTTGAAGTAAATGCTACGAAAAATGCTAGTTATTTTGCATACGTTTATAGGCCAAAAAAACCCACAAGAAACAGTGTGTACTGCTGTTAGCTAGCGCTAATTCACCGCCCACAGAGACTGGTAGATACAGGAGTCTCTGAGCAGGCCCAGAAAAAATTAAAACAGTGTATACTGCTGTTAGCTAGGGCTAATTCACCGCCCACAGAGACTGGTAGATAGAGTAGGCTCCAACACAGCACCAACACACGGGTATATAGCGTACGCTTTGAGCCCATAAAAAACTAAAAATCAGAGAAATGATAGGAGTGTTATTACGTCTTATGTACTATGTGTACACCCCTGGCAGTACACGGCATAAAACCTGTAACAGTGAGCAGAATACAGCCAAGATGCTTGAAAAAAAATTTGTGCGCACTACTGGTCCCAGCCAGTCAAAATGCTGATGCACACAATGAAAGGAGTAGTAGTCCTAGAAAGGACTGTTGGGTTCCGGTTTTAAGGATCCCTGCCTAACCGCAACCTAATCCTTACCCTAACTCTTTCCCTATAGCAGCAGCTCTATCCCTAAGCTCATGCAGCATGCGTCTAAGGCGAGCCACGGGTGGCTGGAGTTTAAATACTCGGCGTTCAGGGTTGGCATGCCACAGCAGGAAGTGGTAAAGCCCTCCCTGCATGTTTAGTGGCCAAAAAAAAAATGCGGGGAGGGGACATAAAAGTTTCTTTAACACCGCGTGGTGCTTGAGTGAGTAACAAGCGACATTGAGTATGTTAATGCTCGACCGAGCATTAAGCTTGTACAAGCATGCTCTCTCATCTCTACTTGTAATGTAAAAATCCTCTAATTCATGTCACACAGTACAATACATTCATGCTACTGTGAGCGTGCAGAAACGATTGAAATGACAAGGACAAGAAAGGACATATCAAGTTTAGTATGCCTTCATTGGGCTTGTGAGCCCAGGGAAGAAAGTGGTTTTACAGGCTAAGATGGAAACAAAAAGGATAGGAACGTAAATAAAAGGTAGGAAGAAACTGGTGGAAAAAGGAGTTACGATTTAGGAAGTTTAAAATGTAGAAAGGACATGACAGTTTAGACAGACAGCAGACTATGGCCACTCATTAGGGATTTTCAATAGAGCAGGAGAAATATCCTGGGGGAGGCACATATAGTTGACTGTCATTCGTACAAAGATGGTACTGGTAGGCAAACCTGCTGATGGACTGCTCAACTAAGTGAAAAAAGAAGACGATTCCAAGTCAGAGTCCTGTGGAACTATAATAAAGAGAGGAAATAGAATCAGCAAGATAAACATTTCCAAAAGTGGTGGGAGATATTGGAAAGAGCAAGCTAAAAGAACAGAGAATGCGGAGATTTGGATATGATGACAAATGCAGCACATAGATCTAGAAGAAATAAGACTATTGATGAAAAGCTCGGTTTGGCGAGTTCACCGAACTTTAATTCAAACCAAAACAGAAGCTCACCAAAACCTCTAAAACTGGTGTAAAACACTGTGTCAGGGCCATAAAAGCTCTGTATAACACTCTGAGGGGGCTCTTTTGGCTCTCAGACAGTGTTATACACCAGTGTTCAGGATTAGTGAGGAGTGAACCAAACCAGCAGAACCCTGTTTCAGATAGAACTTAGCTAAAATCTTGGTCCAGGTTTGTTCCAAACCAAACGCTTAGCAAAGGTTGATCTGAAACGGATTACTATTAAGAGTGAGTAGTGACTATTGAATTTGGTTAACAGATTATTAGATGCTTTAGCCAGTGCAGTTTTGGCAAAGCATGAAGTAGTGAAGCCGGATTGTGAAGAGTCCATCGCAGAATCAGTAGATAAATGGTTGACCAGAGGTTCTAGACGTTTAGATACAAGGAGGAAGTTTAGAAACAGGGTTATAGCAGGGGGAATGGGGTAGAACATTGGCTACTTGAATATTTGTGGTGATCTGAACATGCTTAAAACTAAGGGTAAATTTTAGATGGGAGAAAAGTTGTCAAATATGGAAACGAGAATTTTTGATAAAGCATGGACCTGATATGAGGAAATGGGATCAAGTAGATAAAAAGAGTGAAAGGCCTCTAGATTGCATCTTATGTTATAAATATATAGAAAGTGCAAGATAGAACATGATTTATTGGACAACCATAGATAACTTACCAGCGAGAGTTGAAAACCTCCAGGAAGAGAAATCAAATTAACAAGATAATACCATATTGATCTTAATGCTCAGTCTTTTTCTTCTGGTCTCGTCGAATATCAGATAATTTGCAATTCAGTGACTGAAACAAGTGCCAGACTATCTGATTTTCTAGATCAGATGCCAAGTTAAAGACATTTCACTGCATGATTAAATATATTCATCAACTTTATCTGTGATTAGAAAATAATTCTTGTTTCAATGTCAGGATTTATCTTATAGCCATACAGATTTCTACCTCTGCCTTTCATGGTCAGGTGGGAGTAGCCAGAGTTCTTTACATTTCTATATATGGTCACATATGGGGAATATAACGATATAATGCACAGTAATACCCTGTGTGTACCCGACCCCTGTGCTGAGCAGCAGATATGGGTGCTCTCTATATACTTCTGCTTCTTCAAGGTAAGAAATGTGGCTTATTATATATTATACTTATTATAACCAACAATAAGAAAGCTCCAGGACATAGAGAAGAACTTCAACACAGTTGAACACCTATTTCCCTGCCTTGTATTATATTCTTTGTTAGCAGGTAATGATGAGAATGGCATGGGGAGGATTGTTCCTTATACTACATGTTTCTTCTGTTTCATGACTTCCATTGTAATCTTGGAACAGTCTGTAAGTAGGGGTCAGTATTTAGTTATTGCCATGCTGTATCTTGTCTTATCAAAGTCCTGAAAACTAATATGGGATAATTAAATAATGAAGGCAAAGAAGCTCAAATGTATTAGTATAAACATAGCTTTCCATAAGAGAGAGAAAGAAAGCAGATAGACAGATAGACAGTTGATAGATAAATAGATAGATTAGATATTAAAGAGAGAGATTAATGATAGATAGATAGATAGATAGATAGATAGATAGATAGATAGATAGATATGAGATTAATGATAGATAGATAGATAGATAGATAGATAGATAGATAGATAGATAGATAGATAGATAGATAGATAGATAGATAGATAGATAGAAAGTTTCGAGTAGAAATAATATTATACTACCGGGTGTCTGAGATAGACCACAAAAAGTTCTGCCAAGTTCAGTCAACATCTCTTCATTGTCTCTGAGGAGACCGAACTCAGTGACTTAATTTAAGAACATTTAGATTATTGATACACTGTTTATTGTATTTTTGTTTTAGCGTTAAACTGTATAGTTCTAGTATTACAAGCTTTATTGCTTCTCTTCATATACCATTCACAAAAAAGCTCCATGTATAATGTATAAACTCTAACTACATAGCTAATGGGTTGAAAAAAAGTTCAAATTAAACCCACAGTTTATCCAGATAAAGGCAAAAACTGGACAACACATACTATTTTTCCTAGATTGGAAACAAATTTTCGTTTACCCCTAATGTTAATCAGACTGATCCCTAGATCCAATATCTATACAGTACTATCCATATCCTGTAGAAGCATGTCCCATACCTATGGCCAGTAATGTAATGCTTTCAAGCAATGACAAGGTGTTCTCTGTGGGGTCTTCAAAAAAAAAAAACAAAAACATTTTGCCAGTCTTTTTGATAACTGAGATCTTCCATACTACTTACAAATTATATACAGTTTGTATCCATATATTATAGATAACCCAGCCATGTAGCTAGCTACACGCCGGTCCCAAGCACCGATAAATGGGGAAGGGTGTAGAAAGCAGTGGTAAACTAATCCACTATTCCTGCCAAAATACTTCATGATCACAGCCGGACAAGGATAGGAAAGCAAGGAGAACGATGATCCATAAAGTGACCGAAAGTCGGCCTCGACTGAACGGATAATCATCATCATCATATTATAGACAATGTATTACATATTAATTACATTTCTCTAGTACTCTCATATCTTTTTCATCAGTGCTTTATTATGCGGTAAAATAGTCATTTCTTCCTTCAAAGCCATATGCCTTTTTATAATACAAGAAAATACCTTTTGATGCAGCAGACTGACATTGTGTGCCATTTGGTTTATCATCTGCAGTCATACCCAATAGTGATCAATTCTTGCACATAGTTTCTCTATGTAACATATAAAATGACCATTATCTGGGCATCTAGGAAGTTGATCTTATCATTTATTGGATGTGCTCTTTGCTATACTTTACTTCATATACAAGGCATCACATGACATCCAACTTGTTTGATAATATTCTTCAACTCTGATTTGTATTTTCCAACTTGAGCCATATTGAATGACCTACATTTGCATTGGGGGGATGTCATTATTTGCAGTTGTCCCTTCTTGTATTTGCGCCCTGTAGCTACATTATGATGCACCTAAACGGCTTCTCTTACAGGGATCACTGGTGAAATGGTTCTGCATCAGCCCCAGAACATTGTATCCGTGGATGTTAATGGCACTGCAGTCATCACTTGTGTGTCCACTAAATACTTAGATAGACAAAACATCTTTTGGTATCACAGAAAATGGAGACACAGTGAAGGCCCGGTCCGTGTAAAGTCATGCTCACCTGATAGTGATATACACAAATATGATTGTGAGAAACGTGAGACAAATGTGGCCAGCTTGAAAATACATAATGTACAAATCACTGACTCTGGAGTATATTACTGTACGTATCTGTACACGACTCCTCTGAAATTTGGCAATGGAACTTTTCTGAATGTTGGAGGTAAGTCATCATAACCGACTATAGGACAATGTTTAAGTTTTTGATGATGACTCTAATTTGGGGCATTTTAGTCCTTTTGTTTCCTGCTTTGCAAGACAGTAAAGATGTCAGCAATAGGCAATGTGTATCTACATTTGCAGTAAAAATTATTTAACCTGCATTAGAAATTAGTTTTATTTGCCAATATCGCAAAAGAAAATATCAAGCAAGAATTATTGAAAAATCTCAATGCAACTAATACAACTGTTTTTCCAGTTTCAGCACAAAAGGCCACTTTAATGATTACTGCAGGCTCAGACGTATTCACCCCCTTCATGACGAGTGCATTTAACACTTAGTAGGAAACTTTTCACAGTTATGACTCACTGGCTGCAAATGTCATGTATAACCAGACAGCAGCTTCTGAAAGAGTTCCAAAGGAATTTTACCCCATTCCTCCAGGGCAATAGCCTCCGGGTCACTAATATTCTTGGGTTTCTGTGCTGTAACTTTCACATCCTACCAAAGATTTTCTATGGGGTTCAAGTCAGGCGGAATCTTCCAGGATTTCTTCTAACATCAATCCTTGGTGGAATTTAAGGCATGCTTGGGATCATTGTCCTGTTGGAAGTTCATATTTTCTCCTAGGATCTCCTAATACTTGATTGAATACATCTTGTCCTTCATATGCTGTAGGTTTCCAGTACCAGGATAAACAAAGAAGCACCAGAGCATACTTCACTGTAGGTAAGGGGTTCTTCTTAGCATTTGTTTAGGTTCTCCCCCAGACATATTGCTGATTCATGGATGCAAAAAGTGCCAGTTTTGTTTCATCACTCCCTAGCACAGCATCCCAAAACTTCTGTGGCTTATTTATATGGTTTTGAGCTTATTGAAGTGGCTTTTCTTGTGCTTTTGGGTCAGTAGATCTCGGAGTTCATGCATGAAGGCCTTCAATGTTTAATATGCATCTAATTATGCAAACAGAATCTTCAGTACCTGCTGCCACCAAATTTCCCTGCAAGTCTTTTGCAGTCACTAAAGGGTTTTTGGCCAACTATCTCCTGAGGAACCTGGTGATAGCTTTCTCTTTCTGCTACATCATGGTCGTATAGCCCATGTTCTTTTAACTTTGAACTTGTGGATTATGCTTTCAACTGTATCACTAGAACATTCAGTGCCTTTGCTATCAATTTTCATACTTTTCCTTGTTTGTGGAAGGCAATGATTTCTTCTCTTAACTTCTTGGACCAGTCTCTCACAATCAAATGTCACAGTCAGCAAAGCCCTCACCAGTCCAGATATTTGATGTGGTTTATCTCAAGCACACCTGATGTAACTAATAAAGTGCTTGATTACTTGCATCAGGTGTGCTTGAGATAACACCTGATTTGCAAATGTATGCTCTTGTGAGATATTTTATTCAGGGGGTTGAATGATTTTGAAACTAGTAGTAGTCATTAAAAGTGACATTTTGTGATGAATTTGGAGGAACCATTTGTTATATTAGTCGTGTTAAGTTATTCAAATTGTACTTGTTTTATTGTTTGGAAACAGCTAAAAGTTTGCAAATTTAGTACATAAATCTAATTGGAATCGGGTTGAATAATTTTGATTGCAATTTGCATCAGCTTCATACTTTCTTTTATCCTTTTACTTGTATGCAACTTCTGACAAAACTTATGATTAGAGATGAGCTAACGTGCTCGGCCCCGCCCCTTTTTCGCCCGAATACCGCGAATTTCGAGTACTTCCGTACTCAGGCGAAAAAATTTGGGGGGCGCCGTGGCGGCACGGGGGGTAGCAGTGGGGAGTGAGGGGGAGAGGGAGAGAGAGGGCTCCCCCCTGTTCCCCGCTGCTACCCCCCGCACCGCCACGCCTCTCCCCGCCCCCCGGCGCCCCCCGAATCTTTTCACCCGAGTACTGAAGTACTCGAAAATGGCGGTACTCGGGTGCGTAAGTACTCGAGACGAGTACGTTCGCTCATCTCTACTTATGATATAAACAATTGTTTTAAGAAAATTTTTGTTACCCCTCTTCCCCCTCTTCCAATTCTCTGATTTGACTAATTCAACTGGGAAAGATTAACTTAATGAAAGTTGCACATACAGTGCACCTCTTTTCCTATTATATACATGTTCAGTTGTGAAACAGGTAGTATACTTCTTTTGTTGGCCCTTGACTCTTTACTTCCACTGAGCTGGACATGTCTAGATATCAGAGGGACTGTAACAAACGTGCAAACAAGGAAAAAGGATATTCTTTAACAAGTCCTCCTTTTTGTAGTCTTCTTTTTCTTGTTGAAAGAGTATTCATTCACTTCAGATAACAATATAGCATGTACTAGTGGGATTGGTGGGAGTCTGAATTATTTTACCAATCCCAAGAGCAAAAGTGCAAAAGCCCCTTTGGCTTTTCCCCTGTACAGTGGCACTTTGTGCACAGAAAAACTACACAGGTCCTTCATTCTAAACATCTGTGAGGGTTGTTGCACTCAAACCAGCAGTGATGAACAAGTGATATGTTATTACTTTTACCCCTTTAAAGGAGTTGTCCCATGAAAAGAACTTATCTCTTATCTACAGGATAAGGAATAAGTATGCAATTGGTGGAAATCTGACCACTGTAATCCCCAATGATCAGGAGAACAAGTTTCCTGAGCTTCCCTGATTTAATGGAGAGGCCATTCAGCATTCATATTTAGGCTCTATTCATTTCTTTTGGATTGTCAAAGCTAGCTGAGTACAAGCTCTTGGCTTTCTCCGGCAGTCCTATTGAAATTGTTGAAGTTGTACTATGCACATGCGAACACTACTGTGTTTCTTTGGGGACACTCAGGGCCCCTGTTTTTATGACTGAGCAGTCAGACCTAACCAATCAGATACTTTTCCCCTTTCCATAATTCTATTTGTGGGAATCCCTCCCTCCTATAAAGCAACATATCAACATCTGAGCACATACTGCTACCATGTTGACTACATAGTGACTGTATATCTACACCAAAGAACTAGCAATATTCTGCATGTATAAAATATGGACACTTTACAGTTTATTCAGTGCTGCCACAATCACATATTTGCAGATAGGTCCACCTCCAGAAGCTCAATTAATATTCTCGGACATCTCCAGGCCCATATTCCTCATAGCCCTTTACAGCTGACCTGTGTAGTGCTTGCGGCTAATGATATAGTCCATCTATACTGGAACATCTCAGGAACATATCACAAGGGCTGGATCATCTCTAAAGAGGAATCAGATGGGATATGGACTGTGATGAACTCCATTACACTTCCCAAGGACAACTGGAACCACGGGGAGAAGGTGACTTGTGAAGTTTGGTTACAATCCTCTCCCATCAGCGTCCACTGGGAAATACCAGGACAAGGTAAAAATGGATGTGAGCGTGGACAACAAATTCATGACCCTATTGTATTCCATGGCTTGTTGATGACATAATGGACATTATTTCACTTATATTGTTAAATGGTGCTTGTCTCTACTTTTTTAAGTTGGCGTAGGTATATCTTACTTTTCCCTTCCTGCCACAATATGTTATTAAATACTCTTATGTATCTAAGATCATTTAAAAACCCAGACAATAGGCATTCTTTTAAATATTTATTGAGAAGGCTATGTTTCTTCTTCAGTAGTTCGATTTTGTGGTTTTCAAGTTTTTAGCATATTAAGTTGTTGAGATCATACCTAAATTGAGCTCCTGAAAGAATATACACTATGTTGACAAAAGTATTAGGACCCTCACAAATCCTATGCTGTCAGCCGAAGGGGATTTTCAAGTCAGCTGTGTGAGCATTAGGTATGAGCCATAGAATCATGCAGGCATCTTGCAGAAACTATTAGAAAGTCACGAGACATAGAATTGACAGACTTCCAATAAGCTGAGGTGGTGGGATGTCACTTAAGCCAACAGTCAGTACAGGAAAATACAGCACTTCTGGACCTTCCACATTCTACAGTTGACATTGTTTTTTTGAAATGAAAAACATCTAGTTTGTGCAGTACAGCCATGTTCAGAGAGACCTTGCAAACTAACAGAACATGGGCAACAAAGTCTTGTATGGGCTGTGAAGGCATCTCGCACATCGTCTGTCATATCAATTACTCAGGAGATCTCACAGGCCATTGCAATATCCGTTAGCACCAGAACCATCCATAGGGAACTGCATGCAGAAGACTACCATAGATGAGCGGCTGCACACAAGCCCAACATCACAGAAGTAAATGCACAGATGCATCTGTGATGGTGCTTGGAGTGTTGTTGTTGAACTGTAAATAGGTGAAAGCAAGTGTTGTGGTCAGCTTAATCACTGTACACTGTCTTCCAATCAGATGGTCACACTTGGGTGTGGTGGTTGCCAAAACAGTGGTTTCTATGCAACTGCATTATCTCTACAGTGAAGTCTGGAGGAGGTTCTGTTATAGGGTGGAGGTGTTTCTGCTGGGAAGGGCCAGGACCATTGGTTCTAGTGAAGAACACTCTTAATGCCAATGGCTAAAGAAGATACATTCCGGAGAATGCGGCATTGCCTTCCTTGTAGCAATACTTTGCTTTAGCTTTATGTGCTTAACAACTTGACTGAGCACCACGTCAGACAGCATGCAGTGTTAAGTAACAGAATGTTTGCAAACATCCTTTGCCAGACCAAAGTCAGGGTCTGAATCCCACTGAGCATCTTTGGGGTGAACTGGAATGCTGTACCCATGCACGCCCAACATGGCCATCATCCCCTGCATCACTATCTGAAGCTTTCATTGAGAAATGGGGGCAAATCCCTCTCCATATCTATGCGAATATGGTGGAAAGCATGCCTAGGAGAGTAACTACAGACATTGAGGCCAAAGGTGGCCCAACGCAAGCCTCAAAAATTGTAATAAAATCAAATTTTATCACCTTCCTTTTGCGTGCCAAAATACTTTTGTCAGCATAATACAACTGAAATCAAGTCCATTTCAGCCACCAGCTGCTCTTAGCTCAAGCTTCAGGTGCACAGTCATGAGTTTAGATGGGAAACAAGTTTTGAACCAAACAAGAACATTCAACTTTAGGTTTGATCTAACATATCCTGTGTGTTGCCATTTTACAGATAAGCTCCATCAATATGTTGCCATATCTCAATGTCAAATCTTCCTGATACCAGTGGTGACTGCAGGGATTTTATTGATGCTGATGTTGTCTTATCATCTCATCAGGACTTTCAGGCTCATAGGTAATGTATGTAGAACTGAGAAATACTGCAACTAACTGTCTTCTACAACAGATGCCACCTTACTGGCCACAAATTATGCATGTTTTATAACCTGTTTAAAATTGGTCAATATATATTTATTATCTTTCATATTTCAGGTAATAAAACTCCCAACCTAACCGAAGAGAATAACATGATTGAGGTAACTATACAAAGAATATACACTGCTCAAAAAATTTAAAGGCACACTTAGGCATCACTATAGTGACTTAGTCTTCAAGGATAACAATCTGTCAAGTTATTAAGCATGAGTCATTGTGAATCCATTTGATTGCATTAAAAGTAAAAGGTGCACTGTGCTACGTCTGAGGAGCAGGCCGTCAGCCGAGGAGACAGCTGGGTGGAGATGTTAACCTTGTCACAGGGCTCTACCATCTCCTCCCTAAGGGTAGCTCGGGACCCAACCTCGTTACTGCTGGGGGAGATCACGGGATAGTAACCAAGGTTATCTGTAGTCCAACTTGTCACTCGTGCCCCTAATGCTCCGTGCTCTGTGGTGGATCCCTCCAATGTAAATTCCAGGGAAATAAAGTAGTCCATGCACAAAGTACACTTTTCTGAACAGGAACTGGGAAAGTTCAGTTCTGATTGTTTACGTAACAAGTATAAATGACAACAGTCCAAGAATTCTTACAGTGATGATGCAGGGAGGATTCACAGGGCATTTTTATCTCTACATTCTCAGTTATATGTAGGCATTAACTCTCCTGGTAACTCTCTTTCTCTCTCCTGGCAGTCACTCACTCTTCTCCTACTTGCTAGCAGTTCCTTTCTCTCTCTTTCCGGACTTATGTGGTTTCCACACATTTCTCCCAGTCTGGGTACATTTGCTTTTTTAGAGATAGCAGCTATGGCTAGGCCCAGGCGGGAACAGTGGACCACCTCTTGGATTCTTCAATTTTCTAAGTCTTCGTCTCTCTCTGTCAGGTTGACTGTCTCACACCGACTCAACAGGACCACTTAACCAGACCGGTACCACAACTGCTCTCACTACTACTCCACTCCCTCTCACACATCACATGACTTAGAGATGGTGGCTAAGGCTAGGCCAAGGCAGGAAGAAGGGAGCACCTCTCGGACTCTTCCATTCTCCAAGCCTCTGGCTCTCTCTATCTCACACTGACTCAACAGGACCATTCCACCAGACCAGTACCACAACTGCTCTCACTACTACTCCACTCCCTCTCACACATCACATGACCATGCTTTTATACCATACTAGACAAAACGATACATTTTCCAGACATGGCCCAAACATTAACCCTTTCATGCGTGCAGCCATACAATACACATAATCCTGATGCACTCTACAAACAAGACACTGACAAGACAGTGACACGAGACAAACATAGAACATTCTGGAGGGGACCCCATTAAATCTTGGCCACTACACACTGTAGAAGCGAAAGCAAGATATCCCTCAAAAATGGACTGGAGAATGCCTCTCTCCTTATTCTTCTCTTGTTTTGTATTTTGCTAGTGTCCATGTTGCTGTTGGTACCTGAGTTTCTACTTGTAGCCCAATCAGATTGCACAGTTAGTTCTGGTCCTTGAGGATGGCACATCCACATATGCCACCACAAGAAGTTTTGCTGCATCTTTTGGCACACTCTCAAGAGCATGAAGCAAATACTAGGACATCGGCTTTTACATGAGGAAAGTTGGACATGGCCATAGAAGGACATCAACCCAGCATCAGGACCAGAGGAGCACTGCCAAGGCACTACAAAATGAGCTACAGTGGGCTACAGAGCTGCATGTTTGTGAACAAACTTTCAGAAACAGACTCCATGAAGGTGGCATGAGAGCTCAATATCCTGTAGTGTGACTTGTGCTCACAGTCAGCACCATGTAGCTCAATTAAAATGAGCCAAAATTGGCAGGTCTGCTATTGGCTCCCCGTTCTCTTCACAGATAATAGTAGTAGATTTTCTCTTAAGAACAGATTTTCAACTTTAATCTTCATTGAGATCCAATGTGTGATTTAAGTGGACCCTGATTTTTATAGCGCAAAGTGTTCTGCTAATATTTTTGAGGAGTGTAGAATAAAACGTCCGTCCTAAGACTATTGCCTTCATCAAGTCCACATTTATTCAAAGACTATCTCAAATCTTTGCTTACCACATATTGCTGGCCCTTTTTTTATATCACCAGTAAGCAACTTTTTGCCAGGTTCTTCACTGGCTCATTTTGTTGTATGTTCAAAAGTTTAAACTGACATGTACATTCTGAACATTAATTTAAATGAGCCCAAAGTCAGTAGGATGCACTAATATCAAGTATGAAGAGGTATCAAAAAGAAACAGAAATCTTTTTCTGTTAGGTGAGGCATTTTTAGTCCAGGCTTCTGTTCTTGGACGAATGTCTGTTGAACTCTTCTCATGCGGTATGACAGTCAACATTGTTGGGGAAGGCTGTCTTCAGCTCCGGTGATTTTTTTTTTTAACAGGTTGTTCAGTCTTTCATCTATTTACTGATGACTGAGTCATACCAACAACGTACTGCTCAAAGCACTAATAAAAAAAGTTGCATGGAGCAAGCAGAGTTAATATGAAGAGACAATATTTTTCGGATGGTTGTGTTTTGCTCCAGTGATGTTTTTCCAACAAGTTTTTCAGTTTTTCACCTATTCTGTGATGGTGGATTCATATGAATAATATGCAGTTGTGGAATTCTGTTTCTTTCTCTACTGTTTAAAGCATTCATAAAAAAAAGAATCAGTCACCTGTTTGCCCACATAGCGCTGAGTGTTAGGCAATTTTTTCTAGTGCTTTGAGCAGTTGATAAAGAAACAAAAATTTCACAGCTGCGCATTGTTCATATGAGTCAGCCATCACAAACTAGGCGAAAAACTGAACAACTTGTTGGAAATAAAATCACTGAACCAAACAGAACCATCTGAACCATATTGGCTGGCATTAGAGATGAGCGAGCACCAAAATGCTCGAGTGCTCGTTACTCGAGTCGAACTTTCAGTGATGCTCGGGAGTTCGTTTCGAGTAACGAACCCCATTGAAGTCAATGGGCGACTCGAGCATTTTTGTATATGACTGGTGCTCCGCTAAGGTTTTCATTTGTGAAAAGCTTAGCAAATCACCAAAGTCATGTAAAAAGCACAGAAATGGATAGGGCAGGCGAGGAGCAACATGCAGGGCTACATTTCGGGCTCCGAGGTCTCACTATTAAGCCACAATAGTGGCAAGAGTGAGACCCCCCACACTGTCAGCATAAAGATCGTTCTCCTCTGCCACAGCTGTAACAGCTGTGGCAGAGAAGAATGATATTAGCCCATTGAATTCAATGGAGCCGGCAATACAGCCGGCTCCATTGAAAGCAATGGGCTGCCGGCGAGCGCGGGATGAATTTTCGGGAAGGGCTTAAATATATAAGCCCTTACCTGAAAATCATCCTAAAATGTGTAAAAATAAAAAAAAAATGTATACTCACCTTTCCGCTGCAGCTGGAGTTCAGCCGCGTCTGGCCGGCAGTTCTTCTGAACTGCACTGAGTAGTATTCAGCAGCCGGGGATTTAAAATCAGAGTCAGAGCCTCACCAATCAGAGGCAGCTCTCACTCACACCCATTAATTAATTCATGAATGGGTGAGTGAGTGCTGTCTCTGATTGACTCAGCGCAGGGACCAATCAGAGGCAGCACTCACCCATTCATGAATTCATGAATGGGTGTGAGTGAGAGCTGCCTCTGATTGGTGAGGCTCTGACCAATCAGAGGCAGCTCATTCAGCGGGCGGGGATTTTAAATACCCGGCTGGTGATAGATCAGCAGTTCAGCACCACAGTGCAGGGGACAGCAGGAGAAGACACGGCTGTGCCCCGGCAGCTGAAGGGAGGTGAGTATCTATTTTTTTTGTTTTTTAAATCACTTTTAATTCATTTCCAGGGAATGGCTTATATGTAAAGTCCTTCCCTGAAGAGGAATGCAGGGAGCCAGCAGGCCATTGTCTTCAATGGAGCCGCCGGCAGCAGCAGCGACTCCATTGAAGAGAATGCCTGCATTTTTATTCTTTCTTACACTAAAATCTTTCTTTTTCAGGGAAAGGCTTATATGTAAAGTCCTTCCCTGAAAAGGAATGCAGGGAGCCAGCAGACCATTGTTTTCAATGGAGCCGCCGCCAGCAGCCGCAGCTCCATTGAAAACAATGCGTGCATTCCCTATGGTGCACGCATGTCCTATCTTTGCAGGCAAACACCTGCAAAGTACGGACATGTGCACACACCATAGGGAATGCAGTGTTGTAAATACAAGCCTGTTTTTGTGCGTGCGTATGCACGCACCAAAACACGCTCGTCTGAACGCACCCTTAAGGATGATTTTCAGGTAAGGGCTTATATTTTTAAGCCATTCCCGACAATTCATCCCGCGCTCACTGGCAGCCCATTGCTTTCAATGGAGTCGGCTGTATTGCCGTCTCCATTGAATTCAATGGGCTAACATCGTTCTTCTCTAGGCAGAGGAGAACGATCTTTATGCTGGCATAATTTTTTTTTTATTTTTACACATTTCTGGATGATTTTCAGGTAAGGGCTTATGTTTTTAAGCCCTTCCCGAAAATTTATCCCACGCTCGCCGGCAGCCCATTGCTTTCAATGGAGCCGGCTGTATTGCCGGCTCCATTGAATTCAATGGTCAGTGCTCGTTTAATTGAGACGAGTACCGCGTGGTGCTCGTATCGAGTAACGAGCATCTCGAACACCCTAATACTCGAACGAGCACCAAGCTCAGACGAGTATGCTCGCTCATCTCTAGTTGGCATACATTCACCTGGCAGCAGAAACCTGTACTAGTAACAGTAACGCCCACCAGAAGAAGATTCTGTTTTCATTTGGTATCCCTTGTGTATCTTCTACAGTATTTATAGGAATGACAGTAAATTAATGAGTGATCATTTTTTCTCTCTTTTCTAGGATGAAATTACTTATTCAAAACTGAATATGAATCATTGTACTAGACGTACAAATCAACCTGCACAGTGAAGTCCAAGGATGCTATGGAAATAGTGGTGAAATGCACAGATTATTGGGAGTTGGTCTTATAAATGAAAGTTAATGGATTATCAGGATCTTTCTTAATAAAGAAATTATTTTATAATCAGACAACTTTCTTTCTTTTTAACAAAAAAAATGTTATCTGTACAGGTTTCCATCATGTGAGCTGTGACATCAATAATGATCAGCCATTTAACACCTTAATGCTCCACGACATACAGTTACGCCATGGAGGTTTGGGGATTGCATGGAGTAGGATCGAAGGTCTACCCTGCTCCATTCAATAGGGGTGTTGGCTGTCTTTGACAGCTAACGCCTGCAATAACAGCTGCAATCAGCGCCCATGCTAATCATGGCTGTTAACCCTATGAATGCCACCATCAATCATGGCTTGGGGACCGCAAACAGCTCCCTCGCAAAGAGATTGCTGGGTGCTGTTCAGGTGTCATGGTAGCCCGGGCCCTTCTGAAGACCCACAAGGCTGCCATTTCAGATTGTCCATGAAGCCATGCCTGTTGCATATCTTAATAGACAATATAATGTAATAATATGGTAATACTGTGATATTACATTACAAGAACGATCAAACAAATACAAGTTGAAGTCCCCTGGGAGACTAAAACAATGTAAAAATGAATTTAAAAAAAGTTTTATTAAAAAAATAAAAGGTAATACAAGTTTAAAAAAACTTACACTTAAAAATGTAATAAAAGCGATGAAACAGTTGCATCTGTTCCAAAATAGAAAATATGGGACATCCTGCAAAAAACGAGCCCTCAGGGCTCAGTCACACGGGCTTGATCTTCTCGTGTTTCTGCCCGATAAGACAGCCGCACTGCGTGCGGACGACTCTTTGCATAACTGGCTCCATTGTTGGCCATGTGTTTTTTCTGACAGCCAGTGCGGAGAGTCAGGTACATTAAATAGTATCATTGAAAAATACAACTCATCCTGCAAGAAAGAAGCCCTCAGACAGCTATGTTGATAGATAAATAAAAGATATGATTCTTTTAAAAGTGGGGAGGAAAAATGAAAAATATAAAAAAAGGCCTCATCATTAAAGGGGTTTTGTCATTAAAAGAAAAAATATCTAAACTTACCTATTCCTTCCCTGTCTGTCTCCTTATCACATCGTCTCGTGGTTGAGCTTCTCCAGTGCCCCAGGTCAGCTCACTGCAGGCTGGGCCCAGCTTGTTATGAAGGCTGCTTATCACAAACTCCTTCCTGCTGGGTCAGTGAAGGTCACATCCCTGTGCTGTAGCTTCACTGCCTAGGCAGGAATTGTATTCTATTTCAGAGATAGCTCGCATGAGCAATCTCTGAAGAAGATAGGCAGTCCTCCTGCTGGCCTGTGAGCTGTGACATAACGTACATTGGCAGACTGCCAACCAAATGTACGTAACCTCACAGAAAGGAGAAGAATCAGGCAGCTGGAGCTGAAGTGAGCCCCCGGACTGCAGGAGACAGGAGAACATGGGGGAGGTGAAGATCTGGTAAGCAGACTGATGGGGGAGGAATAGATAAGTATAGCATTTTTCTTTTTTAGTGACAGAACCCCTTTAAGGAGTTAATACCTTGAATTGGTCCTAAAGCTTATCTCTCACCAAGGTAAACTACTTACTGCATATTCATTTTTTCTTATGATCACCAGTGCCAGTGCATATTGGCACCAAAAATAATATCGCAATGATTTACCCATGTTGGTACCGTTAAGCCAACACACCACTTCCTATTTCACTACAGGAGGTTCGGCTACCAGAATGCCCCAGAGTGAATCATTAAAATGAGACTGATACCCACTTACAGGACTGGCCACTATGAAATACTAGGTTGCATTGAGCTAGCTAGAGCCATTCTGTACATTTTGACCCCTACTATGATTTCCTTCTCTACTATGAAAATGCACTTTTCATGTGTCTATTTATTTCTAGTGTAAGGACAAAAATGGTTCACTCTTCCAAAAAGTAGGGCATCTTTCACCAAAATAATGCATAGAAAAATGTTGTATGTAAGACTACAGCTCTCATGAGTGGTAGCCTATCACATATCCTTAGCATTTTTCTGAGTGATCTAATGAGTGGTCTTCTCAGATGTAGGGCTTCTACAGACGAACGTATGCACAAATAATTTCACCGCAACAGAGCTTGTTTGCTCATGAACTAGGTTTGGAGATGGCACTAAACAGGCCGATACATGCGTGCCAGTGCATATTAATATACTTTTTGTGCTGGAAATGCCATGTCCCCATGCATATTGTTCCCTTTATAGCCATATAAGGGCCAGCTATCTTTATTTCCCTGCGTTTCATGCCCAACCAAAACCTGCGCAGAAAAACCTGCATGAGCACTTTTGTTTGTTTAAGCCCATACTCTCTTTTTTAGTAGCCCAAATAATCCTTTTTTTTCTATGGTATATGAAAAAATACATTTTAACAATATTTCATGTTCTGATGTTTAGCAAAAACATTACACGGGAAGATAATTTATATCTATTGATGATAAGTTGATTCTAGAGCAATAATCGTGCGTCATTATCAAAAAAGCCATCATAGTAGATAGTGTGGGGTTTCACCCTTTAATCCCTTTTTGGTGGATCTGGTCTTTGCTGCAGGGGCTCCTCAGCTGTTACCCCAGGTGCAGACTCAGTGCAGCGGTAGCTGATACAAACAGGTCAGAGGGACTGTAATATGGTACCGGAGGTACAACCAGTGTCATAGTCCATATAGGAGACTGAGAACAGGATAGATGGAGTTTATGCAAAATGGAAAAACAGGCAGAAGGTTAAAATAGGAGGCAATCAGGTAAATTGAAGTCAAGGAAGATTCCAAGGTCAGGACAGGCAAATTCTGTGAATTCTGAGTATGAAAGCAAGAGCCGAAACGAGGAGTCAAACAAGAATCAGTCAAACAACGACCACACTGAGCGGCCATAACTTATTTCATTTACTTTTTGCTTTTGTTTCTGAAAAACAATATCTAAAAGTCAAAAACAGACATTACCCCGACCGACTCTACCTTGTTTCTATTATAAGTAATAGAGGATGTCATGGTTACTAGAGATGAGCGAGCACCAAAATGCTCGGGTGCTCGTTACTCGGGACGAAATTATCGCGATGCTCGAGGGTTCGTTTCGAGTAACGAACCCCATTGAAGTCAATGGGCGACTCGAGCATTTTTGTATTTCGCCGATGCTCGCTAAGGTTTCCATTTGTGAAAATCTGGGCAATTCAAGAAAGTGATGGGAACGACACAGAAACGGATAGGGCAGGCGAGGGGCTACATGTTGGGCTGCATCTCAAGTTCCCAGGTCCCACTTCTAAGCCACAATAGCGGCAAGAGTGGGCCCCCCCCCCCTCCCAACAACTTTTACTTCTGAAAACCCCTCATTAGCAATACATACCTTAGCTAAGCACCACACTACATCCAACAAAGCACAATCACTGCCTGCATGACACTCCGCTGCCACTTCTCCTGGGTTACGTGCTGCCCAACCCCCCCCCCCCCCGCACTACAGTGTCCACAGCGTACACCAAATTGTCCCTGCCAAGCTTTCAGCTGCCCTCATGCCACGCCACCCTCATGTCTATTTATAAGTGCGTCTGCCATGAGGAGGAACCACAGGCACACACTGTAGAGGGTTGGCACGGCTAGGCAGCGACCCTCTTTAAAAGGGGTGGGGCGATAGCCCACAATGCTGTACAGAAGCAATGAGAAATATAATCCTGTGCCACCGCCATCAGGAGCTGCACACGAGGGCATAGCAATGGGGAACCTATGTTCCACACACTATTGATTCTGTCAAGGTGTCTGCATGCCCCAGTCAGACCGCGGTTTTTTATAAATAGTCACAGGCAGGTACAACTGGGAATCCCCAACTCCGCAATGGGAATTCCGTGTGCACCCACAGCATGGGTGGCTCCCTGGAACCCACCGGCTGTACATAAATGTATCCCATTGCAGTGCCCTGGACAGCAGAGCTAACGTCAGATTAAATGCAGGTGGGCTTCGGCCAACACTGCATGCCCCAACCTGACTGGGCTTTTTAATTCATAGACACAGGCAGGTACAACTCCCTATTGTGAAGTCCCTGTGGACCGACAGCATGGGTGGGTGCCAGGAAGCCACCGGCGGCACATAAATATATCCCATAGCATTGCCCATCACAGCTGAGGTAATGTCATGTTTAATGCAGGTGGGCTTCGGCCCACACTGCATGCCCCAGTCAGACTGGGGTTCTTTAGAAGTGGACACATGTAGTTACAACTCCATGTGGACCGACAGCATGGGTGGCTCCCTGGAACCCACCGGCGGTACATAAATATATCCCATTGCAGTGCCCAGCACAGCTGATGTAACGTCAGCTGTAATGCAGGTGGGCAAAAAATTAATTGGATTACACTGTAGGAGAGGGCCCCCAAAAATTGGTGTACCAACAGTACTAATGTAGCTCAGAAAAATTGCCCATGCCCAACCAAGAGGGCAGGTGAAACCCATTAATCGCTTTGGTTAGTGTGGCTTAATTGGTAACTAGGCCTGGAGGCAGCCCAGTTAAAATAAAAATTGGTTCAGGTGCAAGTTTCAACGCTTTAATGAGCATTGAAACGTATAAAAATTGTTTAGAAAAATTATATGACTGAGCCTTGTGGGCCTAAGAAAAATTGCCCGTTCGGCGTGATTACGTGAGGTTTCAGGAGGAGGAGCAGGAGGAGGAGGAGGAATATTATACACAGATTGATGAAGCAAAAATGTCCCCGTTTTTGATGGTGATAGAGAACGATGCTTCCATCTGCGGGTGCAGCCTACGTATTGTTTAGGTATCGCTGCTGTCCGCTGGTGAAGAAGAGAAGTCTGGGTAAATCCAGGCATTGTTCATCTTGATGAGTGTAAGCCTGTCGGCACTGTCGGTTGACAGGCGGGTACGCTTATCCGTGATGATTCCCCCAGCCGCACTAAACACCCTCTCTGACAATACGCTAGCCGCAGGACAAGCAAGCACCTTCAGGGCATACAGCGCGAGTTCAGGCCATGTGTCCTGCTTCGACACCCAGTAGTTGTAGGGGGCAGAGGCGTCACCGAGGACGGTCGTGCGATCGGCTACGTACTCCCTCACCATCCTTTTACAGTGCTCCCGCCAACTCAGCCTTGACTGGGGAGCGGTGACACAGTCTTGCTGGGGAGCCATAAAGCTGGCAAAGGCCTTGGAGAATGTTCCCCTGCCTGCGCTGTACATGCTGCCTGATCTCTGCGCCTCCCCTGCTACCTGGCCTTTGGAACTGCGCCTTCTGCCACTAGCGCTGTCGGATGGGAAGTTTACCATCAGTTTGTCCACCAGCGCCCTGTGGTATAGCATCATTCTCGAACCCCTTTCCTCTTCGGGAATGAGAGTGGAAAGGTTCTCCTTATAGCGTGGGTCGAGCAGTGTGTACACCCAGTAATCCGTAGTGGCCAGAATGCGTGTAACGCGAGGGTCACGAGAAAGGCATCCTAACATGAAGTCAGCCATGTGTGCCAGGGTACCTGTACGCAACACATGGCTGTCCTCACTAGGAAAATCACTTTCAGGATCCTCCTTCTCCTCCTCCGGCCATACACGCTGAAAGGATGAAAGGCAAGCAGCATGGGTACCCTCAGCAGTGGGCCAAGCTGTCTCTTCCCCCTCCTCCTCATGCTCCTCCCCCTCCTCCTCCTCAACGCGCTGAGATATAGACATGAGGGTGCTCTGACTATCCAGCGACATACTGTCTTCCCCAGCCTCCGTTTCCGAGTGCAAAGCGTCTGCCTTTATGCTTTGCAGGGAACTTCTCAAGAGGCATAGCAGAGGAATGGTGACGCTAATGATTGCAGCATCCCCGCTCACCATCTGGGTAAACTCCTCAAAGTTTCCAAGGACCTGGCAGATGTCTGCCAACCAGGCCCACTCTTCTGTAAAGAATTGAGGAGGCTGACTCCCACTACGCCGCCCATGTTGGAGTTGGTATTCCACTATAGCTCTACGCTGCTCATAGAGCCTGGCCAACATGTGCAGCGTAGAGTTCCACCGTGTGGGCACGTCGCACAGCAGTCGGTGCACTGGCAGATTAAACCGATGTTGCAGGGTCCGCAGGGTGGCAGCGTCCGTCTTGGACTTGCGGAAATGTGCGCTGACCCGGCGCACCCTTCCGAGCACGTATGACAAGTGTGGTTAGCTTTTCAGAAAGCGCTGAACCACCAAATTAAAGACATGGGCCAGGCATGGCACGTGCGTGAGGCTGCCGAGCTGCAGAGCCGCCACCAGGTTACGGCCGTTGTCACACACGACCATGCCCGGTTTGAGGCTCAGCGGCGCAAGCCAGCGGTCGGTCTGCTCTGTCAGACCCTGCAGCAGTTCGTGGGCCATGTGCCTCTTCTCTCCTAAGCTGAGTAGTTTCAGCACGGCCTGCTGACGCTTGCCCACCGCTGCGCTGCCACGCCGCGCGACACCGGCTGCTGGCGACGTGCTGCTGCTGACACATCTTGATTGTGAGACAGAGGTTGCATTGGAGGAGGAGGAGGAGGGTGGTTTAGTGGAGGAAGCATACACCGCCGCAGATACCAGCACCGAGCTGGGGCCCGCAATTCTGGGGGTGGGTAGGACGTGAGCGGTCCCAGGCTCTGACTCTGTCCCAGCCTCCACTAAATTCACCCAATGTGCCGTCAGGGAGATAAAGTGGCCCTGCCCGCCTGTGCTTGTCCACGTGTCCGTTGTTAAGTGGACCTTGGCAGTAACCGCGTTGGTGAGGGCGCGTACAATGTTGCGGGAGACGTGGTCGTGCAGGGCTGGGACGGCACATCAGGAAAAGTAGTGGCAACTGGGAACCGAGTAGCGCGTGGCCGCCGCCGCCATCATGCTTTCGAAAGCCTCCGTTTCCACAAGCCTATACGGCAGCATCTCCAGGCTGATCAATTTGGCAATGTGCACGTTTAACGCTTGAGCTTGCGGGTGCGTGGCGGCGTACTTGCGCTTGCGCTCAAACAGTGGCGCTAGTGACGTCTGGACGCTGCGCTGAGAGACATTGCTGGATGGGGCCGAGGACAGCGGAGGTGAGGGTGTGGGTGCAGGCCAGGAGACGGTAGTGCCTGTGTCCTTAGAGGGGGGTTGGATCTCAGTGGCAGGTTGGGGCACAGGGGGAGAGGCAGTGGTGCAAACCGGAGGCGGTGAACGGCCTTCATCCCACCTTGTGGGGTGCTTGGCCATCATATGCCTGCGCATGCTGGTGGTGGTGGCTCCCCAGCTGATCTTGGCGCGACAAAGGTTGCACACCACTGTTCGTCGGTCGTCATGCGTCTCTGTGAAAAACTGCCACACCGTAGAGCACCTTGACCTCTGCAGGGTGGCATGGCGCGAGGGGGTGCTTTGGGAAACAGTTGGTGGATTATTCGGTCTGGCCCTGCCTCTACCCCTGGCCACCGCACTGGCTCGGCCTGTGCCCACACCCTGACTTGGGCCTCCGCGTCCTCGCCCGCGTCCACGTCCTCTAGGCCTACCCCTACCCCTCAGCATGCTGTATTACCAGTAGTGCAGAAACAGAACGCTGTAATTAAATGTGCCACTTATTGGCCTGTGGTTGGAGGCTGACTTCGCTTACGGAATGCACAGCAGAGTCAGGAATTAAAATATATCTTCTGTCCCTGCCTCACCACTACTGGCCCTGGAGTATGTAAAATAACTGCAGACTGTTGCACTGTGGACTGGAATACAGCGGTGATGTAACAGCCAACACAGAGCCAGGAAATAATTTTGCACAAGCCTGCTGTAACACTTAGCTGGCTGCGTATGAATTAGGAGGACAACTACCCCCAGCACAGACCCAGTACACTGAGGACAGTCACAGGCAGCCCAAATAGATTTTTTTTCCCAAATGTTTTTGGAAAGACCCACTGCCTATATTCAATATGTCTTCTGTCCCTGCCTCACCACCACTACTGGCCCTGGACTATGTATAATTACTGCAGGGCGCAATGCTCTGCACGGCCGATATACAAAAAAAAAAAAATGTGCAACACTGCAAAAAGCAGCCTCCACACTACTGCACACGGTTAGATGTGGCCCTAAGAAGGACCGTTGGGGTTCTTGAAGCCTAAAATACTCCTAACACTCTCCCTACAGCAGCTCCAACACGATAGCACTTTCCCTCCTCTATGTCAGAACACATCTGTGGCGAGCCGCGGGAGGGGCCGATTTATATACTCGGTTGACACCTGATCTCCCAAGCCACTCACTGCAGGGGGGTGGTATAGGGCTTGAAAGTCGCAGGGGGAAGTTGTAATGCCTTCCCTGTCTTTCTATTGGCCAGAAAAGCGCGCTAACGTCTCAGAGATGAAAGTGAAAGTAACTCGAACATCGCGTGGTACTCGTCACGAGTAACGAGCATCCCGAACACGCTAATACTCGAACGAGTATCAAGCTCGGACGAGTACGTTCGCTCATCTCTAGTAGTGACTATTGAATTTGGTTAACAGAAGATTATTAAATAATTTAGCCAGTGCAGTTTTGGCAGAGCATAAAGTAGTGGAGCCAGATTGTGAAGGGTCCATCGGAGAGTTAGTAGATAAATGGTTGACCAGAGGTTCTAGACAGAATAAGGGTTTTAGAAGGGGACATGGGGTCGAAAATGGGCTACTTGAATATTTGTGGTGATCTGAGCATGCTTAAAACCAAAGCTAAATTTTAGATGGGAGAAAAGTTGTCAAATATGAAAATGAGAATTTTTGATAAAGCATGGACCTGATATGAGGAAATGGGATTAAGTAGATAAAAAGAGTGAAGGCCAGAGATTGCATCTTATGGTATAAATATATAGAAAGTGCAAGATAGAACATGATTTATTGGACAACCATAAATAACTTACCAGCAAGAGGTGAGAACCTCCATGAATAGAACCCAAAATAACAAGATAATATCATATTGATCTTAATGCTCCATTTTTTTTCTTTCAGGTCTTGTGGAATATCAGATAATTTGTAATTCAGTGACTGAAACAAGTGCCACACTATCTGATTTTCTAGATCAGATGCCAAGTTAAAGACATTTCACTGCATGATCTATATATATAAAGACGAAAGCCCTCACTGACTCACTGACTCACTGACTGACTCGCCAAAAGTGACTCGCCAAAAGTTCTCCAACTTCCCGATGTCGTAGAAACATGAAATTTGACACACGCATAGATTATCTCCAAAATGGGAAAAGTAATTGGGTCCCAACTCGATTATTCAATTCTAGCGCAAAAGAATTGGCGTCGAAATTTTACGTACTTAATCTAAATCTGTCACTTTCCAATGTCATAGAAACTTAAAATTTGGCCCAAGCATTGATTATGTCATAAATGGTAAAACTTAATGGGTCCCAACACGATTATTCAATTCTATGCGCAAAAGAATTAGCGTCCAAATTTTACGTACGGAATCTAATTCTCTCACTTCCCGGTGTTATAGAAACTCGAAATTTGGCAGGAGCATTGATTATGTCATAAATAGGAAAAGTTAATGGGTCCCAAATCGATTATTCAATTCTATGCGCAAAAGAATTAGCGTCCAAATTTTACGTACGGAATCTAATTATCTCACTTTCCGGTGTCATAGAAACGTGAAATTTGGCACGAGCATTGATTATGTCATAAGTAAGAAAAGTTTGTAGGTCCCAACTCGATTATTCATTTCTAGCGCAAAAGAATTAGCATCCAAATTTTACGTACGGAATCTAATTTTCTCACTTTCCGGTGTCATAGAAACGTGAAATTTGGCACGAGCATTGATTATGTCATAAATAGGAACAGTTAATAGGTCCCAACTCGATTATTCAATTCCAGTGCAAAATAATTGGCGTCGAAATTTTACGTGCGGAATGTAATTTTTTCACTTTCCGGTGTCATAGAAACGGGAAATTTGACACGAGCATTGATTATGTCATAAATAGGAAACGCTAACTCGATTATTCAATTCTATGTGCAAAAGAATTATCGTCCAAATTTTACGTGTGGAATGTAATTTTCTCACTTTCCGGTGTCATAGAAACAGGAAATTTGGCACGAGCATTGATTATCTCATAAATAGGAAAAGCTAATGGGTCCCAACTCCATTATTCAATTCTATGCGCAAAATAATTAGCGTCGAAATTTTACGTGCGGAATGTAATTCCTTCCCTTTCCGGTGTCATAGAAACGGGAAAATTGGCACGAGCATTGATTATGTCATAAATATTAAAAGCTAATGGGTCCCAACTTGATTATTTAATTCTATGCGCAAAAGAATCAGCGTCCAAATTTTACGTACGGAATCTAATTTTCTCACTTTCCGGTGTCATAGAAACGGGAAATTTGCCCCGAGCATTGATTATGTCATAAATAGGAAAAGCTAATGGGTCCCAACTCCATTATTCAATTCCATGCGCAAAAGAATTAGCGTCCAAATTTTACGTGCGGAATGTAATTTTCTCACTTTCCGGTGTCATAGAAACAGGAAATTTGGCACGAGCATTGATTATCTCATAAATAGGAAAAGCTAATGGGTCCCAACTCCATTATTTAATTCTATGCGCAAAAGAATTAGCGTCGAAATTTTACGTGCGGAATGTAATTCCTTCCCTTCCCGGTGTCATAGAAACGGGAAATTTGGCACAAGCATTGATTATGTCATAAATATTAAAAGCTAATGGGTCCCAACTTGATTATTCAATTCTATGCGCAAAAGAATCAGCGTCCAAATTTTACGTACGGAATCTAATTTTCTCACTTTCCGGTGTCATAGAAACGGGAAATTTGCCCCGAGCATTGATTATGCCATAAATAGTAAAAGCTAATGGGTCCCAACTCCATTATTCAATTCTATGCGCAAAAGAATTAGCGTCCAAATTTTACGTACATAATCTAAATCTCTCACTTCCCAATGTGATAGAAACTTGAAATTTGGCACGGGCATTGATTATGTCATAAATAGGAAAAGTTAATAGGTCCCAACTCGATTATTCAATTCTAGTGCAAAAGAATTGGCGTCGGAATTTTACGTGCGGAATGTAATTTTTTCACTTTCCGGTGTCATAGAAACGGGAAATTTGGCACAAGCATTGATTATGTCATAAATAGGAAAAGCTAATGGGTCCCAACTTGATTATTCAATTCTATGCGCAAAAGAATTAGCGTTCAAATTTTACGTACGGAATGTAATTTTTTCACTTTCCGGTGTCATAGAAACGGGAAATTTGGCAAGAGCATTGATTATGTCATCAATAAGAAACGCTAATTGGTCCCAACTCAATTATTCAATTCTAGAGCAAAAGAATTGGCGTCGAAATTTTATGTACGTAATCAAATTCTCTCACTTCCTGATGTCATTTTATATAAAGGAAACGTCGCATGGTTACCTCCCTGTGGTGTTTCCTGGGTAACGCAGAGAACTATGCAAAATGGCGAACATATGTTTTTCCTCGGTATCTCTAAAGTAACCACGACTTCATAAGATTTTCCGTGTGAACACCAGATAAACACCAGTACCAAATTAACTCGGGCGAAGCCGGGTATATCAGCTAGTTAAATATATTCATCAACTTTATCTGTGATTAGAAAATAATTCTTGTTTCAATGTCAGAATTTTTCATATCCTCATACAGATTTCTACCTCTGCCTTTGATGGTCAGGTGGGAGTAGCCAGAGCTCTTTACATTTCTATATATGGTCACATATGGGGAATATATAACGATATAATGCACAGTAATACCCTGTGTGTACCCGACCCCTGTGCTGAGCAGCAGATATGGGTGTTCTCTATATACTTCTGCTTCTTCAAGGTAAGAAATGTGGCTTATTATATATTATACTTATTATAACCAACAATAAGAAAGCTCCAGGACAGAGAAGAACTTCAACACAGTTGAACACCCATTTCCCTGTCTTGTATTATATTCTTTGTTAGCAGGTAGTGATAAGAATGGCATGGGGAGGATTGTTCCTTACACTACATGTTTCTTCTGTTTCATGACTTCCATTGTAATCTTGGAACAGTCTGTAAGTAGGGGTCAGTATTTAGTTATTCTCATACTGTGTCTTGTCTTATCAAAATCCTGAAAACTAATATAGGATAATTAAATAATGAAGGCAAAGAAGCTCAAATGTATTAGTATAAACATAGCTTTCCATAAGAGAGAGAAAGAAAGCAGACAGACAGATAGATATGAGACAGTTGATAGATAAATAGATAGATTAGATATTAAAGAGAGAGATTAATGATAGATAGATAGATAGATAGATAGATAGATAGATAGATAGATAGATAGATAGGAGATAGATAGATAGATAGATAGATAGATAGATAGATAGAAAGTTTCGAGAAGAAATAATATTATACTACCGAGTGTCTGAGATAGACCACAAAAAGTTCTGCCAAGTTCAGTCAACATCTCTTCATTGTCTCTGAGGAGACCGAACTCAGTAACTTAATTTACGAACATTTAGATGATTGATACACTGTTTATTGTATTTTTGTTTTAGCGTTAAACTGTATAGTTCTAGTATTACAAGCTTTATTGCTTCTCTTCATATACCATTCACAAAAAAGCTCCATGTATAATGTATAAACTCTAACTACATAGCTGATGGGTTGAAAAAAAGGTCAAATTAAACACACAGTTTATCCAGATAAAGGCAAAAACTGGACAACACATACTATTTTTCCTAGATTGGAAACAAATTTTCGTTTACCACTAATGTTAATCAGACTGATCCCTAGATCCAATATCTATACAGTACTATCCAAATCCTGTAGAAGCATGTCCCATACCCATGGCCAGTAATGTAATGCTTTCAAGCATCGACAAGGTGTTCTCTGTGGGGTCTTCAAAAAAAAAATGAAATTTATTTTGCCAGTCTTTTTGATAACTGAGATCTTCCATACTACTTACTAAATTATATACAGTTTGTATCCATATATTATAGATAACCCAGCCATGTAGCTAGCTACACGCCGGTCCCAAGCACCGATAAATGGGGAAGGGTGTAGAAAGCAATGGTAAACTAATCCACTATTCCTGCCAAAATACTTCATGATCACAGCCGGGCAAGGATAGGAAAGCAAGGAGAACGATGATCCATAAAGTGACTGAAAGTCGGCCTCGACTGAACGGATAATCAACATCATATTCTAGACAATGTTTTACATACTTACTTCATTTCTCTAGTAGTCTCATATCTTCTTCATCAGTGCTTTATTATGCGGTAAAATAATAATTTCTTCCTTCAAAGCCATATGCCTTTTTATAGTACAAGAAAATACCTTTTGATGCAGCAGACTGACATTGTGTGCCATTTGGTTTATCATCTGCAGTCATACCCAATAGTGATCAATTCTTGCACTTAGTTTCTCTATGTAACATATAAAATGACCATTATCAGGGCATCTAGGAAGTTGATCTTATCATTTATTGGAAGTGTTCTTTGCTATACTTTACTTCATATACAAGGCATCACATGACATCCAACTTGTTTGATAATATTCTTCAACTCTGATTTGTATTTTCCAACTTGAGCCATATTGAATGACCTACATTTGCATTGGGGGGATGTCATTATTTGCAGTTGTCCCTTCTTGTATTTGCGCCTTGTGCAATCTCCCTGTAACTACATTATGATGCACCTAAACGGCTTCTCTTACAGGGATCACTGGTGAAATGGTTCTGCATCAGCCCCAGAACATTGTATCCGTGGATGTTAATGGCACCGCAGTCATCACTTGTGTGTCCAGTAAATACTTAGATAGACAAAACATCTTTTGGTATCACAGAAAATGGAGACACAGTGAAGGCCCGGTCCGTGTAAAGTCATGCTCACCTGATAGTGATATACACAAATATGATTGTGAGAAACATGAGACAAATGTGGCCAGCTTGAAAATACATAATGTACAAATCACTGACTCTGGTGTATATTACTGTACCTATCTGTACACGACTCCTCAGAAATTTGGCAATGGAACTTTTCTGAATGTTGGAGGTAAGTCATCATAACCTACAATAGGACAATGTTTATGTTTTAGATGATGACTCTGGTTTGGGGCATTTTAGTCCTTTTGTTTCATGCTTTGCAAGACAGTAAAGATGTCAACAATAGGCAATGTGTATCTACATTTGCAGTAAAAATTATTTAACCTGCATTAGAAATTAGTTTTATTTGCCAATATCGCAAACTTTCAGCTGTTTGTAAAAAAAAATATCAAGCAAGAATTATTTAAAAATCTCAATGCAACTAATACAACTGTTTTTCCAGTTTCAGCAAAAAAGGCCACTTTAATGAGTACTGCAGTCTCAGACGTATTCAACCCCTTCATGACGAGTGCATTTAACACTTAGTAGGAAACTTTTCACAGTTATGACTCACTGGCTGCAAATGTCATGTATAACCAGACAGCAGCTTCTGAAAGAGTTCCAAAGGAATTTTACCCCATTCCTCCAGGGCTATAGCCTCCGGGTCACTAATATTCTTGGGTTTCTGTGCTGTAACTTTCACATCCTACCAAAGATTTTCTATGGGGTTCAAGTCAGGCGGAATCTTCCAGGATTTCTTCTAACATCAATCCTTGGTGGAATTTAAGGCATGCTTGGGATCATTGTCCTGTTGGAAGTTCATATTTTCTCCTAGGATCTCCTAATACTTGATTGAATACATCTTGTCTTTCATATGCTGTAGGTTTCCAGTGCCAGGATAAATGCTTCACTGTAGGCAAGGGGTTCTTCTTAGCATTTATTTAGTTTCTCCCCCAGACATATTGCTAATTCATGGATGCAAAAAGTGCCAGTTTTGTTTCATCACTCCCTAGCACTGCATCCCAAAACTTCTGTGGCTTATTTATATGGTTTTGAGCTTATTGAAGTGGCTTTTCTTGTGCTTTTGGGTCAGTAGATCTCGGAGTTCATGCATGAAGGCCTTCAATGTTTAATATGCATCTAATTATGCAAACAGAATCTTCAGTACCTGCTGCCACCAAATTTCCCTGCAAGTCTTTTGCAGTCACTAAAGGGTTTTGACCAACTATCTCCTGAGGAACCTGGTGATAGCTTTCTCTTTCTGCTACATCATGGCCGTATAGCCCATGTTCTTTTAACTTTGAACTTGTGGATTATGCTTTCAACTGTATCACTAGAACATTCAGTGCCTTTGCTATCAATTTTCATACTTTTCCTTGTTTGTGGAAGGCAGTGATTTCCTCTCTTAACTTCTTGGACCAGTCTCTCACAATCAAATGTCACAGTCAAAGCCCTCACCAGTCCAGATATTTGATGTGGTTTATCTCAAGCACACCTGATGTAACTAATAAAGTGCTTGATTACTTGCATCAGGTGTGCTTGAGATAACACCTGATTTGCAAATGTATGCTCTTGTGAGATTTTATTCAGGGGGTTGAATGATTTTGAGACTGCAGTAGTCATTAAAAGTGACATTTTGTGATGAATTTGGAGGAACCATTTGTTATATTAGTCGTGTTGAGTTATTTGAATTGTTCTTGTTTTATTGTTTGGAAACAGCTAAAAGTTTGCAAATTTAGTACATAAACCTAATTGGAATGGGGTTGAATAATTTTGATTGCAATTTGCATCAGCTTCATACTTTCTTTTATCCTTTTACTTGTATGCAACTTCTGACAAAACTTATGATATAAACAATTGTTTTAAGAAAATTTTTGTTACCCCTCTTCCCCCTCTTCCAATTCTCTGATTTGACTAATTCAACTGGGAAATATTAACCTAATGAAAGTTGCACATACAGTGCACCTCTTTTCCTATTATATACATGTTCAGTTGTGAAACAGGTAGTATACTTCTTTTGTTGGCCCTTGATTCTTTACTTCCACTGAGCCGGACATATCTGGATATCAGAGGGACTGTAACAAACGTGCAAACAAGGAAAAGGGATATTCTTTAACAAGTCCTCCTTTTTGTAGTCTTCTTTTTCTTGTTGAAAGAGTATTTATTCACTTCAGATAACAATATAGCATGTACTAGTGGGATTGGTGGGAGTCTGAATTATTTTACCAATCCCAAGAGCAAAAGTGCAAAAGCCCCTTTGGCTTTTCCCCTGTACAGTGGCACTTTGTGCACAGAAAAATTACACAGGTCCTTCATTCTAAGCATCTGTGAGGGTTGTTGCACTCAAACCAGCAGTGATGAACAAGTGATTTGTTATTACTTTTACCCCTTTAAAGGGGTTGTCCCATGAAAAGAACTTATCTCTTATCTACAGGATAAGGAATAAGTATGCAATTGGTGGAAATCTGACCACTGTAATCCCCAATGATCAGGAGAACAAGTTTCCTGAGCTTCCCTGATTTAATGGAGAGTTCATTCAGCATTCATATTTAGGCTCTATTCATTTCTTTTGGATTGTCAAAGCTAGCTGAGTACAAGCTCTTGGCTTTCTCCGGCAGTTCTATTGAAATTGTTGAAGTTGTACTATGCACATGCGAACACTACTGTGTTTTTTTGGGGACACTCAGGGCCCCTGTTTTTATGACTGAGCAGTCAGACCTAACCAATCAGATACTTTTCCCCTTTCCATAATTCTATTTGTGGGAATCCCTCCCTCCTTTAAAGCAACATATCAACATCTGAGCACATACTGCTACCATGTTGACTACATAGTAACCATATGTCTACACCAAAGCACTAGCAATATTATGCATCTTTAAAATATGGACACTATACAGTTTATTCAGTGCTGCCACAATCACATATTTGCAGATAGGTCCACCTCCAGAAGCTCAATCAATATTCTCAGACATCTCCAGGCCCATATTCCTCATAGCCCTTTACAGCTGACCTGTGTAGTGCTTGCGGCTAATGATATAGTCCATCGATACTGGAACATCTCAGGAACATATCACAAAGGCTGGATCATCTCTAAAGAGGAATCAGATGGGACATGGACTGTGATGAACTCCATCACACTTCCCAAGGACAACTGGAACCACGGGGAGAAGGTGACTTGTGAAGTTTGGATACAATCCTCTCCCATCAGTGTTCACTGGGAAATACCAGGACAAGGTAACAATTGATGCGAGAGTGGACAACAAATTCATGAACCTATTGTATTCCATGGCTTGTTCATGACATAATGAACATTATTTCACTTATATTGTTAGATGGTGCTTTGCTCTAATTTTTTAAGTTGGCGGAGGTATATCTTACTTTTCCCTTCCTGCCACAATATGTTATTAAATACTCTTATGTATCTAATTTAACAGAGGCAGTGAAGTCCAACTAGTTTGGAAAGAACTGACTATGTGGACCCTTGACCAAAAAAAATTATAATAAAATATAACTTTTATTAAAGAAATAACTAAAAGGAAGAACATACACACATAAATCTAGATCCAGGAAATCCCATGGAACCGATAAAAATGTATTGATACCACTGTCCATAAACAGTAATAGACCGGTCAGTCTGAGTATCGTTATGACTCAGCCATTTAGTGTATTCGGTCTCTTTGCAGAATCTGACAGGATTATCAGAATCTATTGTATACACGTCAACCTAATCAGAGGATGAAAAAGTGACATAAGTCCGACAATTGGATGTTACAGAACGTGACCCAAACTTCAGAGATCAGGTTCGGTGATGTATACGTCGTTCACATCAAGAAAATAGTCTATGCCGGACCACTAACAATTATAAGCGTAACCCAACGCGTTTCTCCCACAACGTGGGTTCATCAGGGGTTTCAATACGCAAAAAATGGTACTTTACTGGTTTAGTGACTCCCAGTCAGAAATCGGATAGTGGTACAAAAATAAAAAATTGATGAAGCCTCAAAATGTCCAGCACTGTCAAATAAATGACACACTGGATATAGAGGGATCAATCAGAGTAGAACTGTCATTTCCACTGGTGACAATTATATTACTAGATAGATTATTGTCGCCATATAAGATAAATGAACTGACAGGACTACGAGAACCCTACTACTACAATGGTAGAAATAAGAGTAGGGTATAGGTAAGAAAAATTTCTACCCTTTATGCGAGAGAAAGTTATAATTTCTCAGGGATAATAGTCCCGAGTACAGAAAGATAGAATAATTTTAGCCGTTAAGTCAAAGAGTATCCCGAGGGCAAAATTTTGGTAATCGGGTCCCTGGATAATCAAATGGCATATTCACAGCAGCCCAGAATAGCCGCCTTTTGGATAGCCATCTGATAAATTTTCGCTCTAGAGCTACAAGGAAAATTCCTAAGACCTATAATAGTCCCTCAATAGAGTGGAAAGAGGATTCAAAGACCTATATTAGTCCCTCAATAAGGTGGTCACTAAGTCAGAGCCTTAATAAGCAAAAACTGAAATCAAACAAATAAACAAAACGGCGGCATGTCAGCCCTGGTGGTGGACTGACATCCAATTTCCTGGATCTAGATTTATGTGTGTATGTTCTTCCTTTTAGTTATTTCTTTAATAAAAGTTATATTTTATTATAATTTTTTTTGGTCAAGGGTCCACATAGTCAGTTCTCTTATGTATCTAAAATCATTTAAAAATCCAGACAATAGGCATTCTTTTAAATATTTATTGAGAAGGCTATGTTTCTTCTTCAGTAGTTCGATTTTGTGGTTTTCAAGTTTTTAGCATATTAAGTTGTTGAGATCATACCTAAATTGAGCTCCTGAAAGTATTAGGACCCTCAAAAATCCCATGCTGTCAGGTGAAGGGGATTTTCAAGTCAGCTGTGTGAGCATTAGGTATAAGCCATAGAATCATGCAGGCATCTTGCAGAATCTATTAGAAAGTCACGAGACATAGTATTGACAGACTTCCAATGAGCTGAGGTGGTGGGATGTCACTTAAGCCAACAGTCAGTACAGGAAAATACAGCACTTCTGGACCTTCCAAATTCTACTGTTGACATTGTTTTTTTGAAATGAAAAACATCTAGTTTGTGCAGTACAGCCATGTTCAGGGAGACCTTGCAAACTAACAGAACATGGGCAACAAAGTCTTGTATGAGCTGTGAAGGCATCTCGCACATCGTCTGTCATAGCAATTACTCAGGAGATCTCACAGGCCATTGCAATATCCGTTAGCACCAGAACCATCCATAGGGAACTGCATGCAGAAGATTACCATAGATGAGCGGCTGCACACAAGCCCAACATCACAGCAGTAAATGCACAGATGCATCTGTGATGGTGCTTGGAGTGTTGTTGTTGAACTGTAAATAAGTGAAAGCAAGTGTTGTGGACAGCTTAATCACTGTACACTGTTTTCCAATCAGATGGTCACACTTGGGTGTGGTGGTTGCCAAAACAGTGTGGAGGAGGTTCTGTTATAGGGTGGAGTTGTTTCTGCTGGGAAGGACCAGGACTATTGGTTCTAGTGAAGAACACTCTTAATGCCAATTGGGTAAAGATACATTCCGGAGAATGCGACATTGCCTTCCTTGTAGCAATACTTTGCTTTATGTCCTTAACAACTTGACTGAGCACCACGTCATACAGCATGCAGTGTTAAGTAACAGAATGTATGCAAACTTCCTTTGCCAGACCAAAGTCAGAGTCTCAATCCCACTGAGCATCTCTGGGGTGAACTGGAATGCTGTACCCATGCACGCCCAACATGGCCATCATCCCCTGCATCACTATCTGAAGCTTTCATTGAGAAATGGGGGCAAATCCCTCTCCATATTTATGGGAATATGGTGGAAAGCATGCCTAGGAGAGTAACTACAGTCATTGAGGCCAACGTGGCCAAACACAAGCCTCAAAAATGGTAATAAAATCAAATTTCATCACCTTCCTTTTGTGTGCCAAAATACTTTTGTCAGCATAATACAACTGAAATCAAGTCCATTTCAGCCACTAGCTGCTCTTAGCTCAAGCCTCAGGTGCACAGTGATGAGTTTAGATGGGAAACAAGTTTTGAACCAAACAAGAATATTCAACTTTAGGTTTGATCTAACATATCCTGTGTCTGGCCATTTCACAGATAAGCTCCATCAATATGTTGCCATATCTCAATGTCAAATCTTCCTGATACCAGTGGTGACTGCAGGGATTTTATTGATGCTGATGTTGTCTTATCATCTCATCAGGACTTTCAGGCTCATAGGTAATGTATGCACAGCTGAGAAATGTTGAAACTAACAGTCTTCTACAACAGATGCCACCTTACTGGCCACAAATTATGTATGTTTTATAACCTGTTTAAAATTGGTCAATATATATTTATTATGTTTCATATTTCAGGTTATAAAACTCCCATCCTAACCGAAAAGAAGAATAATATGATTGAGGTAACTATACAAAGAATATACACTGCTCAAAAAATTTTAAGGCACATAGGCATCACTCTAGTGACTTAAAGGGGTTGTCCCGCGAAAGCAAGTGGGTCTATACACTTCTGTATGGCCATATTAATGCACTTTGTAATGTACATTGTGCATTAATTATGAGTCATACAGAAGTTATCAGAAGTTATTCACTTACCTGTTCCGTTGCTGGCGTCCTCGTCTCCATGGTGCCGTCTAATTTTCAGCGTCTAATCGCCAGATTAGACTCGCTTGCGCAGTCCGGTCTTCTTCTTTTCTGAATGGGGCCGCACGTGCCGGAGAGCGGCTCCTTGTAGCTCCGCCCCGTCACGTGCCGATTCCAGCCAATCAGGAGGCTGGAATCGGCAATGGACTGCACAGAAGCCCTGCGGTCGACCGAGGGAGAAGATCCCGGCGGCCATCTTCAACCGGTAAGTAAGAAGTCACCGGAGCGCGGGGATTCAGGTAAGCGCTGTGCGGGTATTTTTTTAAGTCCCTGCATCGGGTTTGTCTCGCGCCGAACGGGGGGGGGCTGTTGAAAAAAAAAACAAACGTTTCGGCACGGGACAACCCCTTTAATCTTCAAGGATAACAATCTGTGAAAGTTATTAAGCATGAGTCATTGTGAATCCACTTGACTGCATTAAAAGTAATAACAGGTGCACTGTGCAACGTCTCAGGAGCAGGCCGTCAGCCGAGGAGACAGCCGGGTGGAGATGTTAACCTTGTCACAGGGCTCTACCATCTCCTCCCTAAGGGTGGCTCGGGACCCAACCTCGTTACTGCTGGGGGAGATCACGAGATAGTAACCAAGGTTATCTGTAGTCCAACTTGTCACTCGTGCCCCTAATGCTCCGTGCTCTGTGGTGGATCCCTCTAATGTAAATTCCAGGGAAATAAAGTAGTTCACGCACAAAGTACACTTTTCTGAACAGGAACTGGGAAAGTTCAGCTCTGCTTGTTTACTTAACAAGTATAAATGACAACAGTCCAAGAATTCTTACTTTGTTGATGCACGCAGGATTCAAGGGGCATTTTTATCTCTACAGTCCCAGTTATCTGTAGGCATTAACTCTCCTGGTAACTCTCTTTCTCTCTCCTGCCAGTCACTCACTCTTCAATTACTTGCTAGCAGTTCCATTCTCTCTCTCCGGACTTATGTGGTTTTCACACATTTCTCCCAGTCTGGGTACATTTACTTTTTTAGAGATGGCAGCTATGGCTAGGCCCAGGCGGGAACAGTGGACCACCTCTTCTTCAGTTTTCTAAGTCTTCGCCTCTCTGTCAGGATGACTGTCTCACACCGACTCAACAGGACCACTTCACCAGACCGCTCCACAACTGCTCTTACTACTACTCCACTCCCTCTCACACATCACATGACCATGCTTTTATACCACACTAGACAAAACGATACATTTTCTAAACATGACCCAAACATTAACCCTTTCATGCCTGCAGCCATACAATACACATAAACTTGGTGCACTCTACAAACAAGACACTAACAAGACAGTGACATGAGATAAACATAGAACATTTTGGAGGGGACCCCATTAATTCTGGGCCACTACAGTTCTCTCCTACTTAAGAAAAGCCGACCCCAGAGCTTCCTTATAATGGAGTGTGAATATCCGGGATTGGAATTCCTCAGAGCTCTGACTTATTATCACAAGAGAATTATCTATCACAGTCTGCAAGAGTATATGGCAGAATCATTACGCTATATTTTCAACCTTCTGGTTACTACTCAGAGTTTAACCCACCCTGGCATACTCAGACTACCTGGGATCTCACTTCCGGTGTGCAGTTGTAATTTATGACATTGTGTAAGAGAAATGGACTGGCCAGTCTCAAGAACAAGTAATGCTAGGCTGGGCGGATCCTCAGGATTCACTAGAATGGCTATGGGGCCCTTTCATAATTCTTCTCACCACAGACTAAAATTGAGATACATCACTGTGAACTGACAGGTAGATAGAAAAAGGGTGACTTGAAGATTTTTTTTTTTTTTTTTAAATGAGGGCAAGTGGCATGAACATCACTCCCCTCTGACTAATGATTGCTGATAGTTTAAGTCAATATCCCCAACTGAGCTTACCAGATATGATAATAAGGCCATGTCTCCTGGGACAGTGAAGACAGCGGACTGAAATAATTAATGAATAGTAGGATGCAGCGTCAAGACTTCCTGTCTCACTCAAACGTCTCATGCAGATGCATACATATACTTAAGTGCAAGCAGCAAGAACTTTACTCTTATATACCCTCCTACACATTAGCATAATATCATTAACATTTCTTTTACTTTTTGCAATTAAATAATGCAATATAAACTTTTTAGAAATTCAATTACGCATTGTAGACAAATCAAATATGCATTAAGGGATAAAATAACTTTGGAGTCCTTTGGGCAATAAAGGGCAAAGATTAAAATAATAAGTCCCAAAAACAGTTTTGGAAAAACAATGGGCATATAAAGTCTCTTAACACCATGTTACTTTTCTGACCAACAAAACTGCTGGCTCATCAGACTCTGACTCAGTGGTATAGCCAGTGGGGGCTGCATTACTTCCCCAGAGCGCGAATTCCAATGGAGGAGCAAAGTGAGCACGCATGACAACACTAGCACTAGCATGGATGACAACACTTACACTGCTGTCCTCCTATGTGCTGTCCTCTCTCACGGGGCAGGGCTCAAAACAGTCATATGACTGCCACAGCAGAGTAGATAAATCCAATGGGTGATAATCTGTGGCTTCTCTGTACACAAAGGTGAAGTGTCCCCATACTCCACGATGAATGGTTGGAGGAATTAAGGCAACAAGTCCTTCACTGTGTGATTGTCCTGGTGGACCAAAATCCACGGGGGAAATTGCGACTCCACAAATCCATCATGTGTCTGATACTTCTGTAAACTCCAAACTCTCTTCCTAGAAGGTAGAAAGTTGGCTGAGGTGTTCCTCGTCCCCAGCCTTTCTGCTAGCGGGTCTCTTACTATGGGTCGAAGGGTAGACGATGGCCTTGTGACATAGGTCTCAGTAGTGTCCGGCGCGGTCATTTCTTCCCTCTCCCTAATGGAGTCAGGATTCAATGGCTCCTCTATCCTCTCCTCCAGTTGGAGGGAAGCTGAAGAAATCCTGGGCAGCAATTCCAGCAACTCTGGCACATCTCCCCAGCAGAAGCATGGCTCAGGTGGCAGGTATCCAGTCGGGAATCCTCTCAGCACATTTGCAGCCATGTCACAGGCAGGGATGCTCTTGCTGGTCTGCTGGGTGGTTTCTGGCATCTCACTCACCAGCATAAGTAGCTCCTGCCCTGGGTGGTCTTCAGCGCTCTGCTGCTGCTGTTCAGCAGTGGAGGTGCCCCCCTACTTTTCCCACAGCCATGGCAGGAACTCTGTGGTGGGAAAGTTTTGTGGGCTTTTCTGTCACTGTAGAAGAAGAAGGCTGAGCGCCATTTTGACACTCCATAGAGTGTTCCTTATTTCCATTACATAATGTAGACTTGGCAATTCTACTTTGTCAAGCAACATGGTACGATCTCTCTCCAGGCGATAATGCATCTGGGACACATATAAACTTATTTCAAATAAAGAGTTCTTACATTTTCTTTGCATCTTGCTGGTGACAATGCCTTGTCTTTCCAACTTTTCTGTAGGCTCACAGGACCCACAACCTTGTCCTTTTAATTTCCTTTAGGCTCAGAGATTTGGAGGGATCTTGTCCTTGACTTTTCTGGAAAGCCCGGAGGGCCTAATACTGAAGACAGTTTAAGGACTCTTACCCACCTGCGTTTTTTTAATGCTGCTATTTTTTAATATGATTGTCAATAGGACTTTCTAATGTTAAAAACACATTGCAAGTTTGTGCTTTGCAATTTTTGTGCAATGCGTTTTTAACATTAGCAAGTCCCATTGACAATCCCGTTAAAAAAATGCAAGTGGGTAAGAGCCCTTACTTGCGTTTTTTCCCAGGCACAGGCACTCAATTTTCTCCGTGTCTGGCAATGGCGGAGGCACCACTTCACCTTTTCTTAAGTATGGTGTGGAGGCATCATCCTGCTCATGACACCAAAGCTCCACTCTGCAGCGTCCGAGGAGCAGGCCCTCAGCTGAGGAGACAGCGGGGTGGAGATGTTAACTTTGCCACGGGGCTCTACCATCTCCTCCCTAAGCGTAGCTCGGGACCCGACTTTGTTACTGCTGGGGTAGATCATGGTGTAGTAACCAGGGTTACTGTAGTCCAACTTGCCACTCATGACACCAATGTTCTGTCCTCTGTGGTGGATCGCTTCAATGTAATTTCTGGGGAAATAAAGTAGTCCATGCACAAAGTACACTTTTCTGAACAGGAACTTGGAAAGTTCAGTTTTGCTCGTTTACTTAACAAGTATAAATGACAACAGTCCAAGAATTCTTACTTTGTTGATGCAGGGAGGATTCAAGGGGCATTTTTATCTCTACAGTCCCAGTTATCTGTAGGCATTAACTCTCCTGGTAACTCTCTTTCTCTCTACTGCTAGTCACTCAATCTTCTCTCGCTTGCTAGCGGTTCCTTTTTCTATGTTTCATGCGGTTTCCACTCATTTCTCCCAGTCCAGGTACATTTGCTTCTTTAGGCCCCCTGTCCACAGCCGAGGCGGAATATCAGTAGCGATATTCCACCGTAGGGAAGGAGGGGGGAGAGCTGACAGGTCTCCAAGATGAGCCTATCTAATAGATAGGCTCACCACGGAGAATCGTGGCAATTGCACCATGCCATAATTTAAATCCCGCTAATGGAGAATCGCTATGATTCTCTGCTCGTGGACGCCGGCGCTATGCTTTCCATAGCAACCCTATGGACAGGCAGCCTTAGAGATGGTGGCTAAGGCTAGGCCCAGGCAGGAACAAGGGAGCACCTCTCGGACTCTTCCATTCTCCAAGCCTCTGGCTCTCTCTATCAAGTTGTCTGTCTCTTATACTAACTCAACAGGACCATTCCATCAGACCATTACCACAACTGCTCTCACTACTACTCCACTCCCTCTCACACATCACATGACCATGCTTTTATACCATACTAGACAAAACGATACATTTTCCAGACATGACCCAAACATTAACCCTTTCATGCGTGCAGCCATACAATACACATAAACCTGATGCACTCTACAAACAAGAAACTGACAAGACAGTGACACGAGACAAAAATAGAACATTCTGGAGGGGACCCCATTAACTCTAGGCCACTACACACTGTAGAAGTGAAAGCAAGATATCCCTCAAAAATGGACTGGAGAATGCCTCTCTCCTTATTCTTCTCTTGCTTTGTTAGCTAGTGTCCATGTTGCTGTTGGTACCTGAGTTTCTACTTGTAGCCCAATCAGATTGCACAGTTAGTTCTGGTCCTTGAGGATGGCACATCCACATATGCCACCACAAGAAGTTTTGCTGCATCTTTTGGCACACTCTCAAGAGCATGGAGCAGATACTAGGACATCGGCTATTACATGAGGAAAGTTGGACATGGCCGTAGAAGGACATCAACCCAGCATCAGGACCAGAGGAGCACTGCCAAGGCACTACAAAATAAGCTACAGCGGGCTACTGGTCTGCATGTTTCTGAACAAACTTTCAGAAACAGACTCCATGAAGGTGGCATGAGAGCTCAATATCCTGTAGTGTGACTTGTGCTCACAGTCACCACCATGTAGCTCAATTAAAATGAGCCAAAATCGGCAGGTCTGCCATTGGCTCCCCGTTCTCTTCACAGATAATAGTAGTAGATTTTCTCTTAAGAACAGATTTTCAACTTTAATCTTCATTGAGATCCAATGTGTGACTTAAGTGGACCCTGATTTTTATAGCGCAAAGTGTTCTGCTAATATTTTTGAGGAGTGTAGAATAAATCTTCAGTCCTAAGACTATTGCCTTCATCAAGTCCACATTTATTCAAATACTATCTCAAATCTTTGCTTACCACATATTGCTGGCCCTTTTTTTTATATCACCAATAAGCAACTTTTTGCCAGGTTTTTCACTGGCTCATTTTGTTGTAGGTTTTAACAAATGTTATTGTTTCGATGTTCAAACATTTAAACTGATATGTGCATTCTGAACATAATTTAAATGAGCCCAGAGTCTGTAGTATGCACTAATACCAAGTATGAAGAGGCACCAAAAAGAAACAGAAATCCTTTTCTGTAAGGCAAGGCATTACTAGTACAGGCTTCTGTTCTTGGACGAATGTCTGTTGAACTCTTCTCAGGCGGTATGATAGTCAACATTGTTGGGGAAGGTTGTCTTCAGCTCCGGTGATTTTTTTTTTAACAGGTTGTTCAGTTTTTCGTCTATTTACTGATGACTGAGTCATACCAACAACGTACTGCTCAAAGCACTCAAAAAAAAGTTGCATGGAGCGAGAAGAGTTAATATGAAGAGACAATATTTTTCGGACGGTTGTGTTTTGCTCCAGTGATGTTTTTCCAACAAGTTTTTCAGTTTTTCACCTATTCTGTGATGGCGGATTCATATGAATAATATGCAGTTGTGGAATTCTGTTTCTTTCTCTACTGTTTAAAGCACTCATGAAAAAAAGAAGAATGAGTCACCTGTTTGCCCACAAAGCGCTGAGTGTTGGGTAATTTTTTCTAGTGCTTTGAGCAGTTGAAAAAGAAACAAAAATTTCACAGCTGCGCATTGTTCATATGAGTCAGCCTTCACAAAATAGGCGAAAAACTGAACAACTTATTGGAAATAAAATCACTGAACCAAACAGAACCATCCGAACCATATTGGCTGGCCTACATTCACCTGGCAGCAGAAACCTGTACTAGTAACAGTAACGCCCCCCAGAAGAAGATTCTGTTTTCATTTGGTACCCCTTGTAGATCTTCTACAGTATTTATAGGAATGACAGTAAATTAATGAGTGGTAATTTTTTCCTCTCTTTTCTAGGATGAAATTACTTATTCAGAACTGAATATGAATCATTGTACTAGACGTACAAATCAACCTGCACAGTGAAGTCCAAGGATGCTATGGAAATAGTGGTGAAATGCACAGATTATTGGGAGCTGCTCTTATATATGAAAGTTAATGGATTATCAGGATCTTTCTTAATAAAGAAATTATTTTATAATCAGACAACTTTCTTTCTTTTTAACAAAAAAAAAATGTTATCTGTACAGGTTTCCATCATGTGAGCTGTGACATCAATAATGATCAGCCATTTAACACCTTAATGCTCCACGACATACAGTTACGTCATGGAGGTTTGGGGATTGCATGGAGTAGGATCGAAGGTCTACCCTGCTCCATTCAATAGGGGTGTTGGCTGTCTTTGACAGCTAACGCCTGCAATAACAGCTGCAATCAGTGCCCGTGCTGATCATGGCTGTTAACCCTCTGAATGCCACCATCAATCAGGGCTTGGGGGCCGCAAACGGCTCCCTCACAAAGTGATTGCTGGGTGCTGTTCAGTTGTCATGGCAGCCCGGGCCCTTCTGAAGACCCACAAGGCTGCCATTTCAGATTGTCCATGAAGCCATGCCTGTTGCATGACTTAATAGACAATATAATGTAATAATATGGTAATACTATGATATTACATTACACTGCAAGAACGATCAAACAAATACAAGTTGAAATCCCCTATGAGACTAAAAGAATGTAAAAAGGAATAAAAAAAAGTTTTATTAAAAAAAATAAAAGGTAATACAAGTTTAAAAAAACTTACATTTAAAAATGTAATAAAAGTGATCAAACAGTTGTATCTGTTCCAAAATAGAAAATACGGGACATCCTGCAAAAAACGGGCCCTCAGGCCTCAGTCACACGGGCTTGATCTTACCGTGTTTCTGCCCGATAAGACAGCCGCACTGCGTGCGGACGACTCTCTGCATGACCGTCTCCATTGCTGGCCATGTGTTCTTTCTGACAGCCAGTGCGGAGAGTCAATCACACCTGCTGTGCAGCGGATCAGGTACATTAAATAGTATCATTGAAAAATACAACTCATCCTGCAAGAAAGAAGCCCTCAGACAGCTATGTTGATAGATAAATGAAAGATATGATTCTTTTAAAAGTGGGGAGGAAAAACCAAAAATATAAAAAAAAGGCCTCATCATTAAAGCGGTTTTGTCATTAAAAGAAAAAATATCTAAACTTACATATTCCTTCCCTGTCTGTCTCCTTATCACATTTTCTCCTGGTTGAGCTTCTCCAGTGCCCCAGGTCAGCTCACTGTAGGCTGGGCCCCGCTTGTTATGAAGGCTGCTTATCACAAACTCCTTCCTGCTGGGTCAGTGAAGGTCACATCCCTGTGCTGTAGCTTCACTGCCTAGGAAGGAATTGTATTCTATTTCAGAGACAGCTGGCATGAGCAATCTCTGAAGAAGATAGGCAGTCCTCCTGCTGGCCTGTTAGCTGTGACATAACGTACATTGGCAGACTGCCAACCAAATGTACATAACCTCACAGGAAGGAGCAGAATCAGGCAGCTGGAGCTGAAGTGAGCCCCCGGACTGCAGGAGACAGGAGAACATGGGGGAACTGAAGATCTGGTAAGTAGACTGATGGGGGAGGAATAGATCAGTATAGCATTTTTCTTTTTTAGCGACAGAACCCCTTTAAGGAGTTAATACCTTGAATTGGTCCTAAAGCTTATCTCTCACCAAGGTAAACTACTTACTGCATATTCATTTTTTTCTTATGATCACCAGTGCCAGTGCATAATGGCACCAAAAATAATATCCCCATGTTGGTACCATTAAGCCAACACACCACTACCTACTTCAGTAGAGGAGGGTTGGCTATCAGAATGCCCAAAAGTGAATCATTAAAATAAGACTGATACCCACTTACAGGACTGGCCACTATGAAATACTAGGTTGCGTTGAGCCAGCTAGAGCCATTCTGTACATTTTGGCCCCTACTCTGATTTCCTTCCCTAGTATGAAAATGCACTTTTCATGTGTCTATTTATCTCTAGTGTAGGGACAAAAAAGGTTAGTTCTTCCAAAAAGTAGGGCATCTTTCACCAAAATGATGCATAGAAAAATGCTGCATGTAAGACTACAGCTCTCATGAGTGGTAGCCTACCACATATCCTTAGCATTTTTCTGAGTGATCTTATGAGTGGTCTTCTCAGATGTAGGGCTTCTACAGACGAACGTATGCACAAATAATTTCACCGCAACAGAGCTTGTTTGCTCATGAACTAGGTTTGGAGATGGCACTAAACAGGCCGATACATGCGTGCCAGGGCATATTAATGTGCTTTTTGTGCTGGAAATGCCATGTCCCCATGCATATTGTTCCCTTTATAGCCATATAAGGGCCAGCTATCTTTATTTCCCTGCGTTTCATGTCCAGCCAAAACCTGCGCAGAAAAACCTGCATGAGCACTTTTGTTTGTTTAAGCCCATACTCTCTTTTTTAGTACCCCAAATACTCCTTTTTTTTTCTATGGTTCTATTAAAAAATACACTTTAACAATATTTCATGTTCTGATGTTTAGCAAAAACATTACACAGGAAGATAATTTATATCTATTGATGACAAGTTGATTCTAGAGCAATAATCCTGCGTCATTATCAAAAAAGCCATCATAGTAGATAGTGTGGGGTTTCACCCTTTAATCCCTTTTTGGTGGATCTGGTCTTTGCTACGGGGGCCCCTCATCTGTTACCCCAGGTGCAGACTCAGTGCAGCGGTAGCTGATACAAATAGGTCAGAGGGACTATAATATGGTACCGGAGGTACAACCAATGTCATAGTCCATATAGGAGACTGAGAACAGGATAGATGGAGTTTATGCAAAATGGAAAAACAGGCAGAAGGTTAAAATAGGAGGCAATCAGGTAAATTGAAGTCAAGGAAGATTCCAAGGTCAGGGCAGGCAAATTCTGTGAATTCTGAGTATGAAAGCAAGAGCCGAAACGAGGAGTCAAACAAGAATCAGTCAAACAACGACCACACTGAGCGGCCATAACTTATTTCATTTACTTTTTGCTTTTGTTTCTGAAAAACAATATCTAAAAGTCAAAAACAGACATTACCCCCAAATACTCTACCTTGTTTCTATTATAAGTAATAGAGGATGTCATGGTTACTAGAGATGAGCGAGCACCAAAATGCTCGGGTGCTCGTTACTCGGGACGAAATTATCGCGATGCTCGAGGGTTCGTTTCGAGTAACGAACCCCATTGAAGTCAATGGGCGACTCGAGCATTTTTGTATATCGCCGATGCTCGCTAAGGTTTCCATTTGTGAAAATCTGGGCAATTCAAGAAAGTGATGGGAACGACACAGAAACGGATAGGGCAGGCGAGGGGCTGCATGTTGGGCTGCATCTCAAGTTCACAGGTCCCACTTTTAAGCCACAATAGCGGCAAGAGTGGGCCCCCCCCCTCCCAACAACTTTTACTTCTGAAAAACCCTCATTAGCAATGCATACCTTAGCAAAGCACCACACTACCTCCAACAAAGCACAATCACTGCCTGCATGACACTCCGCTGCCACTTCTCCTGGGTTACATGCTGCCCAACACCCCCCCCCCCCCTGCACGACCCAGTGTCCACAGCGCACACCAAATTCTCCCTGCGCAGCCTTCAGCTGCCCTCATGCCACGCCACACTCATGTCTATTTATAAGTGCGTCTGCCATGAGGAGGAACCACAGGCACACACTGCAGAGGGTTGGCATGGCTAGGCAGCGACCCTCTTTAAAAGGGGTGGGGCGATAGCCCACAATGCTGTACAGAAGCAATGAGAAATATAATCCTGTGCCACCGCCATCAGGAGCTGCACACGAGGGCATAGCAATGGGGAACCTATGTGCCACACACTATTCATTCTGTCAAGGTGTCTGCATGCCCCAGTCAGACCGCGGTTTTTTATAAATAGTCACAGGCAGGTACAACTGGGAATCCCCAACTCCGCAATGGGAATTCCGTGTGCACCCACAGCATGGGTGGCTCCCTGGAACCCACCGGCTGTACATAAATGAATCCCATTGCAGTGCGCTGGACAGCAGAGCTAACGTCAGATTAAATGCAGGTGGGCTTCGGCCCACACTGCATGCCCCAACCTGACCAGGCTTTTTAATTCATAGACACAGGCAGGTACAACTCCCTATTGTGCAGTCCCTGTGGACCCACAGCATGGGTGGGTGCAGGAAGCCACCGGCGGCACATAAATATATCCCATAGCATTGCCCATCACAGCTGAGGTAATGTCATGTTTAATGCAGGTGGGCTTCGGCCCACACTGCATGCCCCAGTCAGACTGGGGTTCTTTAGAAGTGGACACATGTAGTTACAACTCCATGTGGACCGACAGCATGGGTGGCTCCCTGGAACCCACCGGCGGTACATAAATACATCCCATTGCAGTGCCCAGCACAGCTGATGTAACGTCAGCTGTAATGCAGGTGGGCAAAAAATTAATTGGATTACACTGTAAGCGAGGGCCCCCAAAAATTGGTGTACCAACAGTACTAATGTACCTCAGAAAAATTGCCCATGCCCAACCAAGAGGGCAGGTGAAACCCATTAATCGCTTTGGTTAATGTGGCTTAATTTGTAACTAGGCCTGGAGGCAGCCCAGTTAAAATAAAAATTGGTTCAGGTGCACGTTTCAACGCTTTAATGAGCATTGAAACGTATAAAAATTGTTTAGAAAAATTATATGACTGAGCCTTGTGGGCCTAAGAAAAATTGCCCGTTCGGCGTGATTACGTGAGGTTTCAGGAGGAGGAGCAGGAGGAGGAGGATGAATATTATACACAGATTGATGAAGCAAAAAGGTCCCCGATTTTGATGGTGATAGAGAACGATGCTTCCATCCGCGGGTGCAGCCTACGTATTGCTTAGGTATCGCTGCTGTCCGCTGGTGGAGAAGAGAAGTCTGGGGAAATCCAGGCTTTGTTCATCTTGATGAGTGTTAGCCTGTCGGCACTGTCGGTTGACAGGCGGGTACGCTTATCCGTGATCATTCCCCCAGCCGCACTAAACACCCTCTCTGACAATACGCTAGCCGCAGGACAAGCAAGCACCTTCAGGGCATACAGCGCGAGTTCAGGCCATGTGTCCTGCTTCGACACCCAGTAGTTGTAGGGGGCAGAGGCGTCACCGAGGACGGTCGTGCGATCGGTTACGTACTCCCTCACCATCCTTTTACAGTGCTCCCGCCAACTCAGCCTTGACTGGGGAGCGGTGACACAGTCTTGCTGGGGAGCCATAAAGCTGGCAAAGGCCTTGGAGAATATTCCCCTGCCTGCGCTGTACATGCTGCCTGATCTCTGCGCCTCCCCTGCTACCTGGCCTTAGGAACTGCGCCTTCTGCCACTAGCGCTGTCGGATGGGAAGTTTACCATCAGCTTGTCCACCAGCGCCCTGTGGTATAGCATCATTCTCGAACCCCTTTCCTCTTCGGGAATGAGAGTGGAAAGGTTCTCCTTATACCGTGGGTCGAGCAGTGTGTACACCCAGTAATCCGTAGTGGCCAGAATGCGTGCAACGCGAGGGTCACGAGAAAGGCATCCTAACATGAAGTCAGCCATGTGTGCCAGTGTACCTGTACGCAACACATGGCTGTCCTCACTAGGAAGATCACTTTCAGGATCCTCCTCCTCCTCCTCCGGCCATACACGCTGAAAGGATGAAAGGCAAGCAGCATGGGTACCCTCAGCAGTGGGCCAAGCTGTCTCTTCCCCCTCCTCCTCATGCTCCTCCCCCTCCTCCTCCTCCTCAACGCGCTGAGATATAGACATGAGGGTGCTCTGACTATGCAGCGACATACTGTCTTCCCCCGCCTCCGTTTCCGAGTGCAAAGCGTCTGCCTTTATGCTTTGCAGGGAACTTCTCAAGAGGCATAGCAGAGGAATGGTGATGCTAATGATTGCAGCATCCCCGCTCACCATCTGGGTAGACTCCTCAAAGTTTCCAAGGACCTGGCAGATGTCTGCCAACCAGGCCCACTCTTCTGTAAAGAATTGAGGAGGCTGACTCCCACTACGCCGCCCATGTTGGAGTTGGTATTCCACTATAGCTCTACGCTGCTCATAGAGCCTGGCCAACATGTGGAGCGTAGAGTTCCACCGTGTGGGCACGTCGCACAGCAGTCAGTGCACTGGCAGATTAAAGCGATGTTGCAGGGTGCGCAGGGTGGCAGCGTCCGTGTGGGACTTGCGGAAATGTGCGCTGACCCGGCGCACCCTTCCGAGCACGTATGACAAGTGTGGTTAGCTTTTCAGAAAGCGCTGAACCACCAAATTAAAGACATGGGCCAGGCATGGCACGTGCGTGAGGCTGCCGAGCTGCAGAGCCGCCACCAGGTTACGGCCGTTGTCACACACGACCATGCCCGGTTGGAGGCTCAGCGGCGCAAGCCAGCGGTCGGTCTGCTCTGTCAGACCCTGCAGCAGTTCGTGGGCCGTGTGCCTCTTCTCTCCTAAGCTGAGTAGTTTCAGCACGGCCTGCTGACGCTTGCCCACCGCTGCGCTGCCACGCCGCGCGACACCGGCTGCTGGCGACGTGCTGCTGCTGCTGACACATCTTGATTGTGAGACAGAGGTTGCGTTGGAGGAGGAGCAGGAGGAGGGTGGTTTAGTGGAGGAAGCATACACCGCCGCAGATACCAGCACCGAGCTGGGGCCCGCAATTCTGGGGGTGGGTAGGACGTGAGCGGTCCCAGGCTCTGACTCTGTCCCAGCCTCCACTAAATTCACCCAATGTGCCGTCAGGGAGATATAGTGGCCCTGCCCGCCTGTGCTTGTCCACGTGTCCGTTGTTAAGTGGACCTTGGCAGTAACCACGTTGGTGAGGGCGCGTACAATGTTGCGGGAGACGTGGTCGTGCAGGGCTGGGACGGCACATCAGGAAAAGTAGTGGCAACTGGAAACCGAGTAGCGCGGGGCCGCCGCCGCCATCATGCTTTTGAAAGCCTCCGTTTCCACAAGCCTATACGGCAGCATCTCCAGGCTGATCAATTTGGCAATGTGCACGTTTAACGCTTGAGCTTGCGGGTGCGTGGCGGCGTACTTGCGCTTGCGCTCAAACAGTGGCGCTAGCGACGTCTGGACGCTGCGCTGAGAGACATTGCTGGATGGGGCCGAGGACAGCGGAGGTGAGGGTGTGGGTGCAGGCCAGGAGACGGTAGTGCCTGTGTCCTTAGAGGGGGGTTGGATCTCAGTGGCAGGTTGGGGCACAGGGGGAGAGGCAGTGGTGCAAACCGGAGGCGGTGAACGGCCTTCATCCCACCTTGTGGGGTGCTTGGCCATCATATGCCTGCACATGCTGGTGGTGGTGGCTCCCCAGCTGATCTTGGCGCGACAAAGGTTGCACACCACTGTTCGTCGGTCGTCAGGCGTCTCTGTGAAAAACTGCCACACCGTAGAGCACCTTGACCTCTGCAGGGTGGCATGGCACGAGGGGGTGCTTTGGGAAACAGTTGGTGGATTATTCGGTCTGACCCTGCCTCTACCCCTGGCCACCGCACTGGCTCGGCCTGTGCCCACACCCTGACTTGGGCCTCCGCGTCCTCGCCCGCGTCCACGTCCTCTAGACCTACCCCTACCCCTCAGCATGCTGTATTACCAGTAGTGCAGAAACAGAACGCTGTAATTAAATGTGCCACTTATTGGCCTGTGGTTGGAGGCTGACTTCGCTTACGGAACGCACAGCAGAGCCAGGAATTAAAATCTGTCTTCTGTCCCTGCCTCACCACTACTGGCCCTGGAGTATGTAAAATTACTGCAGACTGTTGCACTGTGGACTGGAATACATCGGTGATGTAACAGCCAACACAGAGCCAGGAAATAATTTTGCACAAGCCTGCTGTAACACTTAGCTGGCTGCGTATGAATTAGGAGGACAACTACCCCCAGCAGAGACCCAGTACACTGAGGACAGTCACAGGCAGCCCAAATAGATTTTTTTTTCCCAAATGTTTTTGGAAAGGCCCACTGCCTATATTCAATATGTCTTCTGTCCCTGCCTCACCACCACTACTGGCCCTGGACTATGTATAATTACTGCAGGGCGCAATGCTCTGCACGGCCGATATACAAAAAAAAAAAAAAAGTGCAACACTGCAAAAAGCAGCCTCCACACTACTGCACACGGTTAGATGTGGCCCTAAGAAGGACCGTTGGGGTTCTTGAAGCCTAAAATACTCCTAACACTCTCCCTATAGCAGCTCCGGCACCAGCAGCATTGTCCCTGATCTCTGTCAGAACACATCTGTGGCGAGCCGCGGGCGGGGCCGATTTATATACTCGGGTGACATCTGATCTCCCAAGCCACTCACTGCAGGGGGGTGGTATAGGGCTTGAACGTCGCAGGGGGAAGTTGTAATGCCTTCCCTGTCTTTCTATTGGCCAGAAAAATGCGCAAATGTCTCAGAGATTAAAGTGAAAGTAACTCGAACATCGCGTGGTACTCGTCACGAGTAACGAGCATCTCAAACACGCTAATACTCGAACGAGTATCAAGCTCGGACGAGTACGTTCGCTCATCTCTAGTAGTGACTATTGAATTTGGTTAACAGAAGATTATTAAATAATTTAGCCAGTGCAGTTTTGGCAGAGCATAAAGTAGTGAAGCCAGATTGTGAAGGGTCCATCGGAGAGTTAGTAGATAAATGGTTGACCAGAGGTTCTGGACACAAGAAGAAAGTTTAGAATAAGGGTTTTAGAAGGGGACATGGGGTCGAAAATGGGCTACTTGAATATTTGTGGTGATCTGAGCATGCTTAAAACCAAAGGTAAATTTTAGATGGGCGAAAGGTTGTCAAATATGAAAATGAGAATTTTTGATAAAGCATGGACCTGATATGAGGAAATGGGATTAAGTAGATAAAAAGAGTGAAGGCCAGAGATTGCATCTTATGGTATAAATATATAGAAAGTGCAAGATAGAACATGATTTATTGGACAACCATAGATAACTTACCAGCAAGAGGTGAGAACCTCCATGAATAGAACCCAAAATAACAAGATAATATCATATTGATCTTAAAGGGGTTGTCCCGCGCCAGCAAGTGGGTCTATACACTTCTGTATGGCCATAATAATGCACTTTGTAATGTACATTGTGCATAAATTATGAGCCATACAGAAGTTATAAAAAGTTTTTCACTTACCTGCTCCGCTGCTGGCGTCCTCGTCTCCATGGAGCCCGCCTAATTTTCGCCGTCTAAAATGGTCGAATGGCCAAATTAGACGCGCTTGCGCAGTCCGGGTCTTCTGCTTTCTTCAATGGGGCTACGGAGCTCCGTGTAGCTCCGCCCCGTCACGTGCCGATTCCAGCCAATCAGGAGGCTGGAATCGGCAATGGACCGCACAGAAGAGCTGCGGTCCACGGAGGAAGAGGATCCCGGCGGCCATCTTCAGCCGGTAAGTATAGAAGTCACCGGAGCGCGGGGATTAAGGTAAGCACTGAGCGTTTTTTTTTTTACGTCCCTGCATCGGGGTTGTCTCGCGCCGAACGGGGGGGGGGGGGGGGGGTTGAAAAAAAAAAAAACGTTTCCCGTTTCGGCGCGGGACAACCCCTTTAATGCTCCATTTCTTTTCTTTCAGGTCTTGTGGAATATCAGATAATTTGTAATTCAGTGACTGAAACAAGTGCCACACTATCTGATTTTCTAGATCAGATGCCAAGTTAAAGACATTTCACTGCATGATCTATATATATAAAGACGAAAGCCCTCACTGACTCACTGACTGACTGACTCACTCACTCACTCACTCACTGACTGACTGACTGACTGAGTGACTCGCCAAAAGTTCTCCAACTTCCCGATGTCGTAGAAACATGAAATTTGGCGCGAGCATAGATTATCTCCAAAATGGGAAAAGTAATTAGGTCCCAACTCGATTATTCAATTCTAGCGCAAAAGAATTGGCGTCGAAATTTTACGTACTTAATCTAAATCTGTCACTTTCCAATGTCATAGAAACTTAAAATTTGGCCCAAGCATTGATTATGTCATAAATGGGAAAAGTTAATGGGTCCCAACACGATTATTCAATTCTATGCGCAAAAGAATTAGCGTCCAAATTTTACGTACTGAATCTAATTCTCTCACTTCCCGGTGTTATAGAAACTCGAAATTTGGCAGGAGCATTGATTATGTCATAAATAGGAAAAGTTAATGGGTCCCAAATCGATTATTCAATTCTATGCGCAAAAGAATTAGCGTCCAAATTTTACGTACGGAATCTAATTATCTCACTTTCCGGTGTCATAGAAACGTGAAATTTGGCACGCGCATTGATTATGTCATAAGTAAGAATAGTTCGTAGGTCACAAGTCGATTATTCAATTCTAGCGCAAAAGAATTGGCGACGAAATTTTACGCGCGGAATGTAATTTTTTCGCTTTCCGGTGTCATAGAAACGTGAAATTTGGCACGAGCATTGATTGTCATAAATAGGAAAAGCTAATGGGTCCCAACTCGATTATTCAATTCTATGCGCAAAAGAATTAGCGTCCAAATTTTACGTACGGAATCTAATTTTCTCACTTTCCGGTGTCATAGAAACGGGAAATTTGGCACGAGCATTGATTATGTCATAAATAGGAAACGCTAACTCGATTATTCAATTCTATGTGCAAAAGAATTAGCGTCCAAATTTTACGTGTGGAATGTAATTTTCTCACTTTCCGGTGTCATAGAAACAGGAAATTTGGCACGAGCATTGATTATCTCATAAATAGGAAAAGCTAATGGGTCCCAACTCCATTATTCAATTCTATGCGCAAAAGAATTAGCGTCCAAATTTTACGTGCGGAATGTAATTTTCTCACTTTCCGGTGTCATAGAAGCAGGAAATTTGGCACGAGCATTGATTATCTCATAAATAGGAAAAGCTAATTGGTCCCAACTCCATTATTCAATTCTATGCGCAAAAGAATTAGCGTCAAAATTTTACGTGCGGAATGTAATTCCTTCCCTTTCCGGTGTCATAGAAACGGGAAATTTGGCACGAGCATTGATTATGTCATAAATATTAAAAGCTAATGGGTCCCAACTTGATTATTCAATTCTATGCGCAAAAGAATCAGCGTCTAAATTTTACGTACGGAATCTAATTTTCTCACTTTCCGGTGTCATAGAAACGGGAAATTTGCCCCGAGCATTGATTATGTCATAAATAGGAAAAGCTAATGGGTCCCAACTCCATTATTCAATTCCATGCGCAAAAGAATTAGCGTCCAAATTTTACGTGCGGAATGTAATTTTCTCACTTTCCGGTGTCATAGAAACAGGAAATTTGGCACGAGGATTGATTATGTCATAAATAGTAAAAGCTAATGGGTCCCAACTCCATTATTCAATTCTATGCGCAAAAGAATTAGCCTCGAAATTTTACGTACATAATCTAAATCTCTTACTTCCCAATGTGATAGAAATTTGAAATTTGGCACGGGCATTGATTATGTCATAAATAGGAAAAGTTAATAGATCCCAACTCGAATATTCAATTCTAGTGCAAAAGAATTGGCGTCGGAATTTTACGTGCGGAATGTAATTTTTTCACTTTCCGGTGTCATAGAAACGGGAAATTTGGCAGGAGCATTGATTATGTCATAAATAGGAAAAGCTAATGGGTCCCAACTTGATTATTCAATTCTATGCGCAAAAGAATTAGCGTTCAAATTTTACGTACGGAATGTAATTTTTTCACTTTTTTCCGGTGTCATAGAAACGGGAAATTTGGCAGGAGCATTGATTATGTCATAAGTAGGAAAAGCTAATGGGTCCCAACTCGATTATTCAATTCTATGCGCAAAAGAATTAACGTCCAAATTTTACGTGCGGAATGTAATTTTTTCACTTTCCGGTGTCATAGAAACGGGAAATTTGGCACAAGCATTGATTATGTCATAAATAGGAAACGCTAATGGGTCCCAACTTGATTATTCAATTTTAAGCGCAAAAGAATTAGTGTCCAAATTTTATGTACGTAATCAAATTCTCTCACTTCCTGATGTCCTTTTATATAAAGGAAACGTCGCATTGTTACCTCCCCGTGGTGTTTCCTGGATATCGCAGAGAACTATGCAAAATGGTGAACATATGTTTTTCCTCAGTATCTCTAAAGTAACCACGACTTCATAAGCTTTTCCGTGTGAACACCAGATAAACACCAGTACCAAATTAACTCGGGCGAAGCCGGGTATATCAGCTAGTTAAATATATTCATCAACTTTATCTGTGATTAGAAAATAATTCTTGTTTCAATATCAAGATTTTTCATATCCCCATACAGATTTCTACCTCTGCCTTTGATGGTCAGGTGGGAGTAGCCAGAGCTCTTTACATTTCTATATATGGTCACATATGGGGAATATATAACGATATAATGCACAGTAATACCCTGTGTGTACCCGACCCCTGTGCTGAGCAGCAGATATGGGTGTTCTCTATATACTTCTGCTTCTTCAAGGTAAGAAATGCGGCTTATTATATATTATACTTATTATAACCAACAATAAGAAAGCTCCCGGACATAGAGAAGAACTTCAGCACAGTTGAACACCCATTTCCCTGCCTTGTATTATATTCTTTGTTAGCAGGTAGTGATGAGGATCGGATGGGGAGGATTGTTCCTTACACTACATGTTTCTTCTGTTTCATGACTTCCATTGTAATCTTGGAACAGTCTGTAAGTAGGGGTCAGTATTTAGTTATTGTCATACTGTATCTTGTCTTATCAAAGTCCTGAAAACTAATATAGGATAATTAAATAATGAAGGCAAAGAAGCTCAAATGTATTAGTATAAACATAGCTTTCCATAAGAGAGAGAAAGAAAGCAGATAGATAGATAGATATGAGACAGTTGATAGATAAATAGATAGATTAGATATTAAAGAGAGAGATTAATGATAGATAGATAGATAGATAGATAGATAGATAGATAGATAGATAGATAGATAGATAGGAGATAGATAGATAGATAGGAGATAGATAGATAGATAGATAGATAGATAGATAGATATGAGATAGATAGATAGATAGATAGATAGATAGATAGATAGATAGATAGATAGGAGATAGATAGATAGGAGATAGATAGGAGATAGATAGATAGATAGATAGATAGATAGATAGATAGATAGATAGATAGATAGATAGGAGATAGATAGATAGATAGATAGATAGATAGATAGATAGATAGATAGATAGATAGATAGATAGATAGATAGATAGATAGAGAGAGAGATAGATAAATAGATAGATAGATAGATAGATAGATAGATAGATAGATAGATAGATAGATAGATAGATAGATAGATAGATAGAAAGTTTCGAGAAGAAATAATATTATACTACCGGGTGTCTAAGATAGACCACAAAAAGTTCTGCCAAGTTCAGTCAACATCTCTTCATTGTCTCTGAGGACACCGAACTCAGTGACTTAATTTACGAACATTTAGATGATTGATACACTGTTTATTGTATTTTTGTTTTAGCGTTAAACTGTATAGTTCTAGTATTACAAGCTTTATTGCTTCTCTTCATATACCATTCACAAAAAAGCTCCATGTATAATGTATAAACTCTAACTACATAGCTAATGGGTTGAAAAAAAGGTCAAATTAAACACACAGTTTATCCAGATAAAGGCAAAAACCGGACAACACATACTATTTTTCCAAATTTTCGTTTACCCCTAATGTTAATCAGACTGATCCCAAGATCCAATATCTATACAGTACTATCCAAATCCTGTAGAAGCATGTCTCATACCTATGGCCAGTAATGTAATGCTTTCAAGCATTGACAAGGTGTTCTCTGTGGGGTCTTGAAAAAAAAAAAAAAAAAACATTTTGCCAATCTTTTTGATAACTGAGATCTTCCATACTACTTACAAATTATATACAGTTTGTATCCATATATTATAGATAACCCAGCCACGCCGGTCCCAAGCCCAGATAAATGGGGAAGGGTGTAGAAAGCAGTGGTAAACTAATCCACTATTCCTGCCAAAATACTTCATGATCACAGCCGGACAAGGATAGGAAAGCAAGGAGAACGATGATCCATGAAGTGACCGAAAGTCGGCCTCGACTGAACGGATAATCATCATCATATTATAGACAATGTTTTACATACTTACTTCATTTCTCTAGTAGTCTCATATCTTCTTCATCAGTGCTTTATTATGCGGTAAAATAATAATTTCTTCCTTCAAAGCCATATGCCTTTTTATAATACAAGAAAATACCTTTTGATGCAGCAGACTGACATTGTGTGCCATTTGGTTTACCATCTGCAGTTATACCCAATAGGGATCAATTCTTGCACTTAGTTTCTCTATGTAACATATAAAATGACCATTATCTGGGCATCTAGGGAGTTGATCTTATCATTTATTGGATGTGCCTTTTGCTATACTTTACTTCATATACAAGGCATCACATGACATCCAGCTTGTTTGATAATATTCTTCAACTCTGATTTGTATTTTCCAACCTGAGCCATATTGAATGACCTACATTTGCATTGTGGGGGATGTCATTATTTGCAGTTGTCCCTTCTTGTATTTGCGCCTTGTGCAATCTCCCTGTAGCTACATTATGATGCACCTAAACGGCTTCTCTTACAGGGATCACTGGTAAAATGGTTCTGCATCAGCCCCAGAACATTGTATCCGTGGATGTTAATGGCACTGCAGTCATCACTTGTGTGTCCACTAAATACTTAGATAGACAAAACATCTTTTGGTATCACAGAAAATGGAGACGCAGTGAAGACCCGGTCCGTGTAAAGTCATGCTCACCTGATAGTGATATACACAAATATGATTGTGAGAAACATGAGACAAATGTGGCCAGCTTGAAAATATATAATGTACAAATCACTGACGCTGGAGTATATTACTGTACGTATCTGTACACGACTCCTCAGAAATTTGGCAATGGAACTTTTCTGAATGTTGGAGGTAAGTTATCATAGCCGACTATAGGACAATGTTTAAGTTTTTGATGATGACTCTAATTTGGGGCATTTTAGTCCTTTTGTTTCCTGCTTTGCAAGACAGTAAAGATGTCAGCAATAGGCAATGTGTATCTACATTTGCAGTAAAAATTATTTAACCTGCATTACAAATTAGTTTTATTTGCCAATATCGCAAACTTTCAGCTGTTTGTAAAAAAAAAAGAAATATCAAGCAAGAATTATTTAAAAATCTCAATGCATCTAATACAAGTGTTTTTTCTAGATTCAGCACAAAATGCCACTTTAATGATTACTGCAGTCTCCGAAGTATTCAACCCCTTCATGACGAGTGCATTTAACACTTGGTAGAAAACCTTTCACTGTTATGAATCGCTGCAAATGTCATGTATAACCAGACAGCAGCTTCTGACAGCGTTCCAAAGAAATTTTACCCCATTCCTCAAGGGCAATGACCTCCTGGCCACTAATATTCTTGGGTTTCTGTGCTGCAACTGCCTTCTTCACATCCTACCAAAGATTTTCTATGGGGTTCAAGTCAGGGGGAACCTTCCAGGACTTTTTCTTAAACCAATCATTGGTGGAAGATAAGGCATGCTTGGGATCATTGTCCTGTTGGAAGTTCATATTTTCTCCTAGGATCTCCTAATACTTGATTGAATACATCTTGTCCTCATATGCTGTAGGTTTCCAGTGCCAGGATAAACAAAGAGGCACTAGAGCATGCTTCACTGTAGGCAAGGGGTTCTTCTTAGCATTTGTTTAGTTTCTCCCCCAGACATATTGCTGATTCATGGACCCAAAAAATGCCAGTTTTGTTTCATCACTCCCTTGCACTGCATCCAAAAACTTCTGTGGCTTATTTATTTGTTTATGAGCTTATGGAAGTGACTTTTCTTGTGCTTTTGGGTCAGTAGATCTGACCCAAGTGTCTAATTATGCAAACAGAAACCTCAGTACCTGCTGTCACCAAATCTTGCTTAAAGTCTTTTGCAGTCCTTTAAGGGTTTCTGGTGAACTATCTCCTGAGGAACCTGGTGATAGCTTTCTCTTTCTGCTACATCAATGACATATAGCCTGTGTCCTTTGAACTTATGGCTTATGATTTCAACTGTAGCTCTAGAACATTCAGTGCCTTTGCTTTCATTTTTCATACTTTTTCTTCTTTGTGCAAGATAATGATTTCTTCTCTTAACTTTTTGGACCAGTCTCTCACAATCAAATGTCAGTCAACAAAGCTCTTGCCAGTCCAGTTATTTAATGTTGTTTATGTCAAGCACACCTGATGTAACTAACAAAGTGCTTGATTACTTGCATCAGGTGTGCTTGAGATAACACCTGATTTGCAAATGTATGCTCTTGTGAGATGTTTTATTCAGGGGGTTGACTGATTTTGAGACTACAGTAGTCATTAAAAGTGACATTTTGTGATGAATTTGGAGGAACCATTTGTTATATTAGTCGTGTTGAGTTATTCAAATTGTTCTTGTTTTATTGTTTGGAAACAGCTAAAAGTTTGCAAATTTAGTACATAAACCTAATTGGAATGGAGGTTGAATAATTTTGATTGCAATTTGCATCAGCTTCATACTTTCTTTTATCCTTTTACTTATATGCAACTTCTGACAAAACATATGATATAAACAATTGTTTTAAGAAAATTTTTGTTCCCCCTCTTCCCCCTCTTCTAACTCTCTGATTTGACTAATTCAACTGGGAAAGATTAACTTAATGAAAGTTACACATACAGTGCACCTCTTTTCCTATTCTATACATGTTCAGTTGTGAAACAGGTAGTATACTTCTTTTGTTGGCCCTTGACTCTTTACTTCCACTGAGCCGGACATGTCTGGATATCAGAGGGACTGTAACAAACGTGCAAACAAGGAAAAGGGATATTCTTTAACAAGTCCTCCTTTTTTGTAGTCTTCTTTTTCCTTGTATTCACTTCAGATAACAATATAGCATGTACTAGTGGGATTGGTGGGAGTCTGAATTATTTTACCAATCCCAAGAGCAAAAGTGCAAAAGCCCCTTTGGCTTTTTCATGTACAGTGACACTCTGTGCACAGTAAAACTACACAGATCCTTCATTCTAAGCATCTGTGAGGGTTGTTGCACTTGGACCAAGTGATATGTTATTACTTTTACCCCTTTAAAGGGGTTGTCCAATGAAAAGAACTTATCTCTTATATACAAGATAAGGAATAAGTATGCAATTGGTGGAAATCTGACCGCTGTAATCCTCAATGATCAGGAGAACAAGGGTCCTGAGCTTCACTGATTTAATGGAGAGGCCATTCAGCATTCACATTTCTGCTCTATTCATTTTTTGGGGATTGTCAAAGGTTGCTGAGTACCAGCTCTTGGCTTTCTCCGGCAGTCCTATTTAAATTGTTGAAGTTGTACTATGCACATGTGAACACTACTGTGTTTCTTTGGGGACACTCAGGGCCCCTCTTCTTATGACTGAGCAGTCAGACCCAACCAAACAAATACTTTTCCCCTTTCCATAATTCTATTTGTGGGAATCCCTCCCTCCTTTAAAGCAACATATCAACATCTGAGCACATACTGCTACCATGTTGACTACATAGTGACCATATGTCTACACCAAAGAACTAGCAATATTCTGCATGTATAAAATATGGACACTATACAGTTTATTCAGTGCTGCCACAATCATATATTTGCAGATAGGTCCACCTCCAGAAGCTCAATTAATATTCTCGGACATCTCCAGCCCCATCTTCCTCATAGCCCTTTACAGCTGACCTGTGTAGTGCTTGCGGCTAATGATATAGTCCATCTATACTGGAACATCTCAGGAACATATCACAAGGGCTGGATCATCTCTAAAGAGGAATCAGATGGGACATGGACTGTGATGAACTCCATCACACTTTCCAAGGACAACTGGAACCACGGGGAGAAGGTGACTTGTGAAGTTTGGTTACAATCCTCTCCCATCAGCGTCCACTGGGAAATACCAGGACAAGGTAAAAATGGATGCGAGAGTGGACAACAAATTCATGAACCTATTGTATTCCATGGCTTGTTCATGACACAATGGACATTATTTCACTTCTATTGATAAATGGTGCTTGGCTCTACTTTTTTAAGTTGGCGGAGGTATATTTTACTTTTCCCTTCCTGCCACAATATGTTATTAAATACTCTTTTGTGTCTAAAATCATTTAAAAATCCAGACAATAGGCATTCTTTTAAATATTTATTGAGAAAGCTATGTTTGTTCTTCAGTAGTGCGATTTTGTGGTTTTCAAGTTTTTAGCATATTAAGTTGTTGAGATCATACCTAAATTGAGCTCCTGAAAGAATATACACTATGTTGACAAAAGTATTAGGACCCCCACAAATCCCATGCTGTCAGGTGAAGGGGATTTTCAAGTCAGCTGTGTGAGCATTTGGTATGAGCCATAGAATCATGCAGGCATATTGCAGAAACCATTAGAAAGTCAGGAGACATAGAATTGACAGACTTCCAATGAGATGAGGTGGTGGGATGTCACTTAAGCCAACAGTCAGTACAGGAAAATACAGCACTTCTGGACCTTCCAAATTCTACTGTTGACATTGTTTTTTTGAAATGAAAAACATCTAGTTTGTGCAGTACAGCCATGTTCAGGGAGACCTTGCAAACTAACAGAACATGGGCAACAAAGTCTTGTATGAGCTGTGAAGGCATCTCGCACATCGTCTGTCATAACAATTACTCAGGAGATCTCACAGGCCATTGCAATATCCGTTAGCACCAGAACCATCCATAGGGAACTGCATGCAGAAGACTACCATAGATGAGCGACTGCACACAAGCCCAACATCACAGAAGTAAATGCACAGATGCATCTGTGATGGTGCTTGGAGTGTTGTTGTTGAACTGTAAATAGGTGAAAGCAAGTGTTGTGGTCAGCTTAATCACTGTACACTGTCTTCCAATCAGATGGTCACACTTGGGTGTGGTGGTTGCCAAAACAGTGTGGAGGAGGTTCTGTTATAGGGTGGAGTTGTTTCTGCTGGGAAGGGCCAGGACCATTGGTTCTAGTGAAGAACACTCTTAATGCCAATTGGGTAAAGAAGATACATTCCGGAGAATGCAGCATTGCGTTCCTTGTAGCAATACTTTGCTTTATGTCCTTAACAACTTGACTGAGCACCACATCAGACAGCATGCAGTGTTAAGTAACAGAATGTATGCAAACTTCCTTTGCCATACCTGGGGTGAACTGGAATGCTGTATCCATGCACGCCCAACATGGCCATCATCCCCTGCATCACTATCTGAAGCTTTCATTGAGAAATGGGGGCAAATCCCTCTCCATATTTATGGGAATATGGTGGAAAGCATGCCTAGGAGAGTAACTACAGTCATTGAGGCCAACAGTGGCCCAACACAAGCCTCAAAAATGGTAATAAAATCAAATTTCATCACCTTCCTTTTGCGTGCCAAAATACTTTTGTCAGCATAATACAACTGAAATCAAGTCCATTTCAGACACTAGGTGCTCTTAGCTCGAGCTTCACGTGCACAGTCATGAGTTTAGATGGGAAACACGTTTTGAATCAAACAAGAACATTCAACTTTAGGTTTGATCTAACATATCCTGTGTGTTGCCATTTTACAGATAAGCTCAATCAATATGTTGCCATATCTCAATGTCAAATCTTCCTGATACCAGTGGTGACTGCAGGGATTTTATTGATGCTGATGTTGTCTTATCATCTCATCAGGACTTTCAGGCTCATAGGTAATGTATGCACAGCTGAGAAATGTTGAAACTGACAGTCTTCTACAACAGATGCCACCTTACTGGCCACAAATTATGTATGTTTTATAACCTGTTTAAAATTGGTCAATATATATTTATTATCTTTCATATTTCAGGTAATAAAACTCCCAACCTAACCGAAAAGAATAACATGACTGAGGTAACTATACAAAGAATATACACTGCTCAAAAAATTTAAGGCACATAGGCATCACTCTAGTGACTTAGTCTTCAAGGATAGCAATCTGTCAAGTTATTAAGCATGAGTCATTGTGAATCCATTTGATTGCATTAAAAGTAACAACAGGTGCACTGTGCAACGTCTGAGGAGCAGGCCGTCAGCCGAGGAGACAGCTGGGTGGAGATGTTAACCTTGTCACAGGGCTCTACCATCTCCTCCCTAAGGGTAGCTCGGGACCCAACCTCGTTACTGCTGGGGGAGATCACGAGATAGTAACCAAGGTTACTTGTAGTCCAACTTGTCACTTGTGCCCCTAATGCTTCGTGCTCTGTGGTGGATCCCTCCAATGTTAATTCCAGGGAAATAAAGTAGTCCATGCACAAAGTACACTTTTCTGAACAGGGACTGGGAAAGTTCAGTTCTGCTTGTTTACTTAACAAGTATAAATGACAGCAGTCCAAGAATTCTTACAGTGATGATGCAGGGAGGATTCACAGGGCTTTTTTAGCTCTACATTACCAGTTATATGTAGGTATTAACTCTCCTGGTAACTCTCTTTCTCTCTCCTGCCAGTCACTCACTCTTCAATTACTTGCTAGCGGTTCCTTTCTCTCTCTCTGGACTTATGTGGTTTCCACACATTTCTCCCAGTCTGGGTACATTTGCTTTTTTAGAAATAGCAGCAATGGCCAGGCCCAGGCGGGAAGAGTGGACCACCTCTTCTTCAGTTTTCTAAGTCTTCGTCTCTCTCTGTCAGGATGACTGTCTCACACCGACTCCACAGGACCACTTCACCAGACCGGTACCACAACTGCTCTTACTACTACTCCACTCCCTCTCACACATCACATGACCATGCTTTTATACTACACTAGACAAAACGACACATTTTCTAAACATGACCCAAACATTAACCCTTTCAGGCCTGCAGCCATACAATACACATAAACCTGGTGCACTCTACAAACAAGACACTAACAAGACAGTGACATGAGACAAACATAGAACATTTTGGAGGGGACCCAATTAATTCTGGGCCATTACAGTTCTCTCCTACTTAAGAAAAGCCGACCCCAGAGCTTCCTTATAATGGAGTGTGAATATCCGGGATTGGAATTCCTCAGAGCTCTGACTTATTATCACAAGAGAATTATCTATCACAGTCTGGAAGAGTATATGGCAGAATCATTACGCTATATTTTCACCCTTCTGGTTACTATTCAGAGTTTAACCCACCCTGGCATACTCAGACTACCTGGGATCTCACTTCCGGTGTGCAGTTGTAATTTATGACATTGTGTAAGAGAAATGGACTGGCCAGTCTCAAGAACAAGTAATGATAGGCTAGGCAGATCCTCAGGATTCACTAGAATGGCTATGGGGCCCTTTCATAATTCTTCTCAGCACAGACTAAAATTGAGATACATCACTGTGAACTGACAGGCAGATAGAAAAAGGGTGACTTGAAGATTTTTTTTTTTTTAACTGAGGGCAAGTGGCATGAACATCATTCCCCTCTGACTAATGATTGCTGATAGTTTAAGTCAATATCCCCAACTGAGCTTACCAGATATGATAATAAGGCCATGTCTCCTGGGACAGTGAAGACAGTTAGCGGACTGAAATAATTAATGAATAGTAGGATGCAGCGTCAAGACTTCCTGTCTCACTCAAACGTCTCATGCAGATGCATACATATACTTAAGTGCAAGCAGCAAGAACTTTACTCTTATATACCCTCCTACACATTAGCATAATATCATTAACATTTCTTTTACTTTTTGCAATTAAATAATGCAATATAAACTTTTTAGAAATTCAATTACGCATTGTAGACAAATCAAATATGCATTAAGGGATAAAATAACTTTGGAGTCCTTTGGGCAATAAAGGGCAAAGATTAAAATAATAAGTCCCAAAAACAGTTTTGGACAAACAATGGGCATATAAAGTCTTTTAACACCATGTTACTTTTCTGACCAACAAAACTGCTGGCTTATCAGACTCTGACGCAGTGGTATAGCCAGTGGGGGCTGCATTACTTCCCCAGAGCGCGAATTCCAATGGAGGAGCAAAGTGAGCACGCATGACAACACTAGCACTAGCATGCATGACAACACTTACATTGCTGTCCTCCTATGTGCTGTCCTCTCTCACGGGGCAAGGCTCAAAACAGTCAGATGACTGCCACAGCAGAGTAGATAAATCCAATGGGTGATAATCTGTGGCTTCTCTGTACACAAAGGGGAAGTTAGTGTCCCCAAACTCCACGATGAATGGTTGGAGGAATTAAGGCAACAAGTCCTTCACTGTGTGATTGTCCTGGTGGACTAAAATCCACGGGGGAAATTGCGACTCCACAAATCCATCATGTGTCTGATACTTCTGTAAACTCCAAACTCTCTTCCTAGAAGGTAAAATGTTGGCTAAGGTGTTCCTCGTCACCAGCCTTTCTGCTAGCGGGTCTCTTACTATGGGTCGAATGGTAGATGATGGCCTTGTGACATAGGTCTCAGCAGTGTCCGGCGCGGTCATTTCTTCCCTCTCCCTAATGGAGTCAGGATTCAACGGCTCCTCTATCCTCTCCTCCAGTTCGAGGGAAGCTGAAGAAATCCTGGGCAGCAATTCCAGCAACTCTGGCACATCTCCCCAATAAAAGCATGGCTCAGGTGGCGGGTATCCAGTCGGGAATCCTCTCAGCACATTTGCAGCCATGTCACACGCAGGGATGCTCTTGCTGGTCTGCTGGGTGGTTTCTGGCATCTCACTCACCAGCATAAGCAGCTCCTGCCCTGGGTGGTCTTCAGCGCTCTGCTGCTGCTATTCAGCAGTGGAGGTCCCCCCCCCCCCCCCTACTTTTCCCACAGCCATGGCAGAAACTCTGTGGTGGGAAAGTTTTGTGGGCTTTTCTGTCACTGTAGAAGAAGAAGGCTGAGCGCCATTTTGACAGTCCATAGAGTGTTCCTTATTTCCATTACATAATGTAGATTTGGGAATTCTACTTTGTCAAGCAACATGGTACGATCTCTCTCTAGGCGATAATGCATCTGGGATACATATAAACTTATTTCAAATAAAGAGTTCTTACTTTTTCTTTGCATCTTGCAGGTGACAATGCCTTGTCTGTTGGCTCACAGGACCCACAACCTTGTCCTTCTAATTCCTGTAGGCTCAGAGGACCCACAACCTTGTCCTTCTAATTCCTGTAGGCTCAGAGGACCCACAACCTTGTCCTTTTAATTTCATTTAGGCACAGTGATTTGGAGGGATCTTGTCCTTGCCTTTTCTGGAAAGCCCGGAGGGCCTAATACTGGAGACAGATTAAGGACTCTTACCCACCTGCGTTTTTTTAACGCTGATATTTTTTAATATGATTGTCAATAGGACTTTCTAATGTTAAAAACACTTTGCAAATTTGTGCTTTGCAATTTTTGTGCAATGCATTTTTAACATTAGCAAGTCCCATTGACAATCCCATTAAAAAAACGCAAGTGGGTAAGAGCCCTTACTTGCGTTTTTTTCCCAGGCACGGGCACTCAATTTTCTTTGTGTCTGGCAATAGCGGAGGCACCACTTCACTTTTTCTTAAGTATGGCGCAGAGGCATCATCCTGCTCATGACGCCAAAGCTCCACTCTGCAGCGTCCGAGGAGCAAGCTCTCAGCTGAGGAGACAGTGGGATGGAGATGTTAACCTTGCCACCGGGCTCTACCATCTCCTCCCTAAGGGTAGCTCGGGACCCGACTTTGTTTCTGCTTGGGTAGATCATGGTGTAGTAACCAGGGTTACTGTAGTCCAACTTGCCACTCCTGACACCAATGTTCTGTCCTCTGTGGTGGATCGCTTTAATGTAATTTCTGGGGAAATAAAGTAGTCCATGCACAAAGTACACTTTTCTGAATAGGAACTTGGAAAGTTCAGTTCTGCTCATTTACTTAACAAGTATAAATGACAACAGTCCAAGAATTCTTACTTTGTTGATGCAGGGAGGATTCAAGGGGCATTTTTATCTCTACAGTCCCAGTTATCTGTAGGCATTAACTCTCCTGGTAACTCTCTTTCTCTCTACTGCTAGTCACTCAATCTTCTCTCGCTTGCTAGCGGTTCCTTTTTCTATGTTTCATGCGGTTTCCACTCATTTCTCCCAGTCCAGGTACATTTGCTTCTTTAGGCCCCCTGTCCACAGCCGAGGTGGAATATTAGTAGCGATATTCCACCGTGGGGAAGGAGGGGGGAGAGCTGACAGGTCTCCGAGATGAGCCTATCTAATAGATAGGCTCACCACGGAGAATCGTGGCAATTGCACCATGCCATAATTTAAATCCCGCTAATGGAGAATCGCTATGATTCTCTGCTCGTGGACGCCGGCGCTATGCTTTCCATAGCAACCCTATGGACAGGCAGCCTTAGAGATGGTGGCTAAGGCTAGGCCCAGGCAGGAACAAGGTAGCACCTCACGGACTCTTCCATTCTCCAAGTTTCTGGCTCTCTCTATCAGGTTGTCTGTCTCTTATACTAACTCAACAGGACCATTCCATCAGACCATTACCACAACTGCTCTCACTACTACTCCACTCCCTCTCACACATCACATGACCATGCTTTTATACCATACTAGACAAAACAATACATTTTCCAAACATGACCCAAACATTAACCCTTTCATGCGTGCAGCCATACAATACACATAAACCTGATGCACTCTACAAACAAGACACTGACAAGACAGTGACACGAGACAAATATAGAACATTCTGGAGGGGACTCCATTAACTCTAGGCCACTACACACTGTAGAAGCGAAAGCAAGATATCCCTCAAAAATGGACTGGAGAATGCCTCTCTCCTTATTATTCTCTTGTTTTGTATTTTGATAGTGTCCATGTTGCTGCTGGTACCTGAGTTTCTACTTGTAGCCCAATCAGATTGCACAGTTAATTCTTGTCCTTGAGGATGGCACATCCACATGTGCCACCACAAGAAGTTTTGCTGCATCTTTTGGCACACTCTCAAGAGCATGGAGCAGATACCAGGACATTGGCTATTACATGAGGAAAGTTGGACATGGCCATAGAAGGACATCAACCCAGCATCAGGACCAGAGGAGCACTGCCAAGGCACTACAAAATGAGCTACAGTGGGCTACAGAGCTGCATGTTTCTGAACAAACTTTCAGAAACAGACTCCATGAAGGTGGCATGAGAGCTCAATATCCTGTAGTGTGACTTGTGCTCACAGTCACCACCATGCAGCTCAATTAAAATGAGCCAAAATTGGCAGGTCTGCCATTGGCTCCCCGTTCTCTTCACAGATAATAGTAGTAGATTTTCTCTTAAGAACAGATTTTCAACTTTAATCTTCATTGAGATCCAATGTGTGATTTAAGTGGACCCTGATTTTTATAGCGCAAAGTGTTCTGCTAATATTTTTGAGGAGTGTAGAATAAAACTTCAGTCCTAAGACTATTGCCTTTATCAAGTCCACATTTATTCAAAGATTATCTCAAATCTTTGCTTACCACATATTGCTGGCCCTTTTTTTATATCACCAATAAGCAACTTTTTGCCAGGTTCTTCACTGGCTCATTTTGTTGTAGGTTTTACCAAATGTTATTGTTTCTATGTTCAAACATTTAAACTGACATGTGCATTCTGAACATTAATTTAAATGAGCCCAAAGTCAGTAGGAAGCACTAATAGCAAGTATGAAGAGGCACCAAAAAGAAACAGAAATCCTTTTCTGTAAGGCAAGGCATTACTAGTACAGGCTTCTGTTCTTGGACGAATGTCTTTTGAGCTCTTCTGAGGCGGTATGATAGTCAACATTTTTGGGGAAGGTTGCCTCAGCTCCGGTGATTTTTTTCTTAACAGGTTGTTCAGTCTTTCATCTATTTACTGATGACTGAGTCATACCAACAACGTACTGCTCAAAGCACTCAAAAAAAAGTTGCATGGAGCGAGAAGAGTTAATAATAAATAAAATCACTGAACCAAACAGAACCATCCGATCCATATTGGCTGGCCTACATTCACCTGGCAGCTGAAACCTGTACTAGTAACAGTAACGCCCACCAGAAGAAGATTCTGTTTTCATTTGGTACCCCTTGTAGATCTTCTACAGTATTTATAGGAATGACAGTAAATTAATGAGTGATAATTTTTTCTCTCTTTTCTAGGATGAAATTACTTATTCAAAACTGAATATGAATCATTGTACTAGACGTACGAATCAACCTGCACAGTGAAGTCCAAGGATGCTATGGAAATAGTGGTGAAATGCACAGATTATTGGGAGTTGGTCTTATATATGAAAGTTAATGGATTATCAGGATCTTTCTTAATAAAGAAATTCTTTTATAATCAGACAACTTTCTTTCTTTTTACAAAAAAAAAATGTTATCTGTACAGGTTTCCATCATGTGAGCTGTGACATCAATAATGATCAGCCATTTAACACCTTAATGCTCCACGACATGCAGTTACGCCATGGAGGTTTGGGGATTGCATGGAGTAGGATCGAAGGTCTACCCTGCTCCATTCATTAGGGGTGTTGGCTGTCTTTGACAGCTAACGCCTGCAATAACAGCTGCAATCAGCGCCCGTGCTGATCATGGCTGTTAACCCTCTGAATGCCACCATCTATCATGGTTTGGGGACCGAAAACGGCTCCCTCACAAAGAGATTGCTGGGCGCTGTTCAGTTGTCATGGCAGCCGGGGCCCTTCTGAAGACCCACAAGGCTGCCATTTCAGATTGTCCATGAAGCCATGCCTATTGCATGACTTAATAGGCAATATAATGTAATAATATGGTAATACTATGATATTACATTACACTGCAAGAACGATCAAACAAATACAAGTTGAAGTCCCCTATGAGACTAAAAGAATGTAAAAAGGAATAAAAAAAAGTTTTATAAAAAAAAATAAAAGGTAATACAAGTTTAAAAAAACTTACATTTAAAAATGTAATAAAAGTGATCAAACAGTTTTATCTGTTCCAAAATAGAAAATACGGGACATCCTGCAAAAAACGAGCCCTCAGGGCTCAGTCACACGGGCCTGATCTTCCCGTGTTTCTGCCCGATAAGACAGCTGCACTGCGTGCGGACGCTCTCTGCATGGCCGGCTCCATTGCTGGCCATGGGTTCTTTCTGACAGCCAGTGCGGAGAGTCATCCACACCTGCAGTGCAGCGGATCAAGTACATTAAATAGTATCATTGAAAAATACAACTCATCCTGCAAGAAAGAAGCCCTCAGACAGCTATGTTGATAGATAAATGAAAGATATGATTCTTTTAAAAGTGGGGAGGAAAAACGAAAAATATAAAAAAAGGCTTCATCATTAAAGGGGTTTTGTCATTAAAAGAAAAATTATCTAAACTTACCTATTCCTTCCCTGTCTGTCTCCTTATCACATCTTCTCCTGGTTGAGCTTCTCCAGTGCCCCAGGTCAGCTCACTGCAGGCTGGGCCCAGCTTGTTATGAAGGCTGCTTATCACAAACTCCTTCCTGCTGGGTCAGTGAAGGTCACATCCCTGTGCTGTAGCTTCACTGCCTAGGAAGGAATTGTAATCTATTTCAGAGACAGCTGGCATGAGCAATCTCTGAAGAAGATAGGCAGTCCTCCTGCTGGCCTGTTAGCTGTGACATAACGTACATTGGCAGACTGCCAACCAAATGTACGTAACCTCACAGGAAGGAGAAGAATCAAGCAGCTGGAGCTGAAGTGAGCCCCCGGACTGCAGGAGACAGGAGAACATGGGGGAAGTGAAGATCTGGTAAGTAGACTGATGGGGAGGAATAGATAAGTATAGCATTTTTCTTTTTAGTGACAGAACCCCTTTAAGGAGTTAATACCTTGAATTGGTCCTAAAGCTTATCTCTCACCAAGGTAAACTACTTACTGCATATTCATTTTTTCTTATGATCACCAGTGCCAGTGCATATTGGCACCAAAAATAATATCGCAATGATTTACCCATGTTGGTACCGTTAAGCCAACACACCACTTCCTACTTCACTACAGGAGGGTTGGCTACCAGAATGCCCCAGAGTGAATCATTAAAATGAGACTGATACCCACTTACAGGACTGGCCACTATGTAATACTAGGTTGCATTGAGCTAGCTAGAGCCATTCTGTACATTTTGGCCCCTACTATGATTTCCTTCCCTACTATGAAAATGCACTTTTCATGTGTCTATTTATTTCTAGTGTAAGGACAAAAATGGTTCACTCTTCCAAAAAGTAGGGCATCTTTCACCAAAATGATGCATAGAAAAATGCTGTATGTAAGACTACAGCTCTCATGAGTGGTAGCCTATCACATATCCTTAGCATTTTTCTGAGTGATCTAATGAGTGGTCTTCTCAGATGTAGGGCTTCTACAGACGAACGTATGCACAAATAATTTCACTGCAACAGAGCTTGTTTGCTCATGAACTAGGTTTGGAGATGGCACTAAACAGGCCGATACATGCGTGCCAGCGCATATTAATGTACTTTTTGTGCTGGAAATGCCATGTCCCCATGCATATTGTCCCCTTTATAGCCATATAAGGGCCAGCTATCTTTATTTCCCTGCGTTTCATGCCCAGCCAAAACCTGCGCAGAAAAACCTGCATGAGGACTTTTGTTTGTTTAAGCCCATACTCTCTTTTTTAGTAGCCCAAATAATCCTTTTTTTCTATGGTATATGAAAAAATACATTTTAACAATATTTCATGTTCTGATGTTTAGCAAAAACATTACACAGGAAGATAATTTATATCTATTGATAAGTTGATTCTAGAGCAATAATCGTGCGTCATTATCAAAAAAGCCATCATAGTAGATAGTGTGGGGTCTCACCCTTTAATCCCTTTTTGGTGGATCTGGTCTTTGCTGCAGGGGCTCCTCAGCTGTTACCCCAGGTGCAGACTCAGTGCAGCGGTAGCTGATACAAACAGGTCAGAGGGACTGTAATATGGTACCGGAGGTACAACCAGTGTCATAGTCCATATAGGAGACTGAGAACAGGATAGATGGAGTTTATGCAAAATGGAAAAACAGGCAGAAGGTTAAAATAGGAGGCAATCAGGTAAATTGAAGTCAAGGAAGATTCCAAGGTCAGGGCAGGCAAATTCTGTGAATTCTGAGTATGAAAGCAAGAGCCGAAACAAGGAGTCAAACAAGAATCAGGAGCACCTTCAGAGGAACCAAACAAAACCTTTTGCTCATGCATTTCTTCAGTAAGAAAGGATGCCTTGAATAATCTGGAAAAACACAATATTGGGATGGGAAATTTGGATGTGCATGCTGGCAATTCAAAAGGTAGACTGGCCACGTGTGTGCACCCTACAAAAGATAAAAGCTGCATGGAGGACAATGTGGCGTGAGCGACACAGAAGGGCAGAGGATACCGTCGGCTGCGATCGGCAGGAGGAGGGTGGGAGTTTTACTGACGACCACACTGAGCGGCCATAACTTATTTCATTTACTTTTTGCTTTTGTTTCTGAAAAACAATATCTAAAAGTCAAAAACAGACATTACCCCGAAATACTCTACCTTGTTTCTATTATAAGTAATAGAGGATGTCATGGTTACATAAAACAGCAACACTTGAAGAGATAACAGTAATACGTGATCCAAAGATAGAACACGTCTGATGCATGCGAGGCAGAATCTAAATTTACACAACAAAAGTTTTTCTTTTTAATTAATTTTTTAACTTCAATTTGCTTTTATTGATTTTTTTTCAACTTTAAAAATAGAATAATTTAACTCTGGTTTAACCACAGAAAATGGACGTTAAACAACATCCTGTTTCCATTTAGCAAAGTTACTAAACACAAAGCAGGTCAGTTCTTAAAATAGAAATACGAAAATCACACCAACGTTTCTATCTAATCGTCATGTTTTGATCTTTACATTCACTTCTTGACTATACTTCTCGTCCAATTTCAGAGTTTTTGAAACTTTTTTAAAACTATTTCAGTTCCACAATGATCATGGATTGTATTGACACATTAATCCTAGAATTTATGCTCTGTAATGTATTAGTAACCCCTTCAAATGAAATCCCATTTTTTTATGGATACAAGTTGGAGGAGTGCTGGTGACACGACTAAGACCAAGGTCATTTTACACTTCACTGGCATGGCCTATTTTGGCCTGAATGACACAATGATTTTTGGGGGGGACTTCATCTCCACTTTTAAGACCTATAACTTTTTTATTTTTTCTTTGCTATCGTTATGAGTTTTTTTTTGTTTGTTTGACCAGCTGTAATTTTTATTGGTATCATTTACTGGGTACATATAATGCTTTGTATAACTGTCACGTCAGTGCAGAGCCAGAGCACCATGCTCATCACAAACACGGGGTAGTGATAACCACGATTGTAAGGACCGTGCGACACAGAGTATACTGCTAAGCACGATGAATGGGAATGTATAAATGATAGCAAAACCGCAAATACCGTAATGCGGGACGGTGACACCAACTCCAGGGAAGGAGGGGAGCTTTGCCCTAACCTAGTTGGGGCAGGTGACAGGTCCCTACCTAAAGTGGGGACCTAGCCCTGATAAAGGGTGGCCCAGCGGTCTTCTTTCTGGGGCCTGAGTGTCCCTATAAAAAAAACCCTGGAGAGACGCACCAACCTGCAAAGCAAAAACAGAAAAGACAAACAACAAAGCAATAGGAAAAGACCCAGCAGCTACTTATCTGCAGTGCAGAACACCCAGCACAGTTGAGCTTCAACCCCAGGTACTCCACTGTGTATTAAAATAGGCAGCACTGCTGACAAGGAGGGCAGAGAATAAATAGCTAGTCTGCACCTGAAACAATGGCAGAGAGAATAGAATAGAGAACCACACCTCCACCTTACTCTCAGGCATGACTAATCCAACATGGAGTTATGCATCAAGGCAGACAGCAAAAGCCGATTCCACATGATGCATTATCCCTAGACCTGCTTAACCAGGCAGCCGGTCATAGCCTGTAAAAGCCACCATGCTTTTTTATTTTTCAAACAAAGGAGCTCTATGAGGGCTTTTTTTTTTTTTGCGTGATGAGCTATAGTTTTTCTTGGTACCCTTCTGGGTTGCATACAGATTTTTTATTACTTTTATTGCATTGTTGGGAAACAAAATGAACATTTTTTTCACAAATTTTCTATTTTCTTAATGGTTTTTGCCATGCAGAATAAATAGTGTGCTCAATTTATTGTATAGGTTGTTATGGAGGTGGTGATACGAAATATGTGCAGTATTTTTTTTCATTTTTACACTTTTTTTTCCCACAATTTTCTTTGAATAATTTTTATGTCTATGTAGAGGACATGAACCTCCAATCATATGATTTCTAAAATAATATATTGCAGTACCTCTGTACTACAATGCATTATCGCTATTGCTAGCGATCGTATGTCATGGCAGACCCGGACGCCACTTCGTGTCGTCCGGTTGCCATAAAAACTCATCGGCCCTCAATGTTGACATCTCGGTGGGCTGATAATGTCGCAAGGGGAGCATGCTTCCTCTGTGAACTCTTAACATGCCACGATCAGCATTGATCATGGTATGCAAGGGGTTAAAAGCCGGAATCTGTGTCCTCACCAATCCCCGTTGTTGCAGCGGGAAACCATCTATCAGTCACAGATGGTGAGGCCAGATTCTCCACATTGTCTGTGTAAATAAAGCCAATAATTATTAATAAAGTTGTAAGCCACACATATTTACTTAATATATAAACTGTACTGTGAGTTCAAAGGTGAAAAATCATAAAGCCCTTTACGCTACAGTTATGGTAAAGTTTTTCTGCAAATGGATGTAAACTTATGTTCTATAGATGGCATGAGCTCAGAAGCTGAACCAGCGCCATCCACAGCAAGAGCTGTCTGGAATTAAAAGCCAGTCTCCTGCTGCAACAGTGGGGTTGGTGAGAACACCAATTCCCACTGATAACCTCTTACAAACCCTCTGTGATGTCTTCGGCCCACCACAATTTAATCGCAGTGGGTTGATGGGTTGCCATGACCTATGACCACTAATAATAGCGATAATACATTGCAGTACAGAAGTACTGCAATGTATTATAGTGATCGTAGCTTCACAGGATCAAGTTTCCTACAAAGGCATAACAAATGAAAAAACTAAAAGGCAAAACTAGTAAAAAAAAATGTAAAAACAATAGTCATACAAAAATTTTATTTGATCTAACGCATGTATAGGTGCGTTTAAGAAATAGCTCTATTAGAACCAATACTTTCCAATGAAAGAGGTCACATCTCAGTTTTTTTACGAGGGCTAAAAATTAGCACCTGCAAAAGATAGGACAGCATTTTTCGCTTTTGCACGAAAACGCGGTTTTCATGCGAAGCGATGCAACTTTGACAGTAGGAAATTCTACTGTCAAAGCCCTTAAATAAGAACTAGCTGCTGGGGAAAAAAATGCATCACCTAGAAGTGCTGTCCGGCTCCGGCACGTTCTCCCCGGGTCTGCAGCACTCTTCTTCATTTTCTTCTGTCTGGGGATTGAAAAATCCCCACCTCCTAGAAGCACTGCCTCTGATTGGCTGAGCGCTGTGACCAATCACAGCCATTCAGATGCTGTGCTTCCAGGAGGCAAGAATATTTTATTCCCCGGCCAGAAGAAATGAAGAAGAAGAGGGAAAAAGACGCACCTGGCCCAGACAACACTTCTAGGGGATGTGTCACTGTTTTTTTTGTTTTTTTTTCCTGCAGCTAAGAACTTTGACAGTAGGATTTCCTTTTCATTTCCTTATATTTCATGTCCCCCCTGAAACTTCCTGCGGGGTTGCCTTCATCCCAATGCTTTAAATGGGGCGGCAGCTGGGGATTTTTTCATCTCTGCAGGGAGTCCCCTCATCACTGAACACTGTGACAGTGCTGTCACGGCATTCAGTGATGAGGGAACTCCCTGTGAGGATAAAGGAATACCCTGGCACAGCTGTCGCAGATCGCGCTCCTCTGCCTCGCTGCTACCGCCGGTCTCATTGGAAACAAGGTGAAGCCCTTGGGTGTGACAGCATTCACATCCAAGGAATCCCCTGACGCAGCTGACACAGCCGCAGCAGGGGATAGTGATCCTCTCCCATTGCTTCCAATGGGGACACACTATTTATGTGTGAATTTTACTATCATGTGACCGCACAACAAGTGCAAATTAAAAACACATCTGAAGCTTCAATCATGCATTTTTTATACATGTTTTCTGCATTTTGTTTATGCACCTATTCATATGTGAAAAAAAGCTTGTCTGACTGAGCCCTCAGAATCATTGCATTTATAACAACCTGTACAATAAATTGAATACACTATTTATCCTACATAGCAAAAAAGTTTAAAAAAAACTAAAAAAAACTGAGCAACAATGCTTATTTTTTTCATTATGCCTCTCAAAACATCACATTAAAAGTGTCCACAAAATCTGTATGTATGCCAAAATGGTACCAAAAGTAACTGCACCTCATCAATAAAAACTGCACCGCAAAGAACTGCATCAATGGAATAATAAAAAAGTTATGCAGTAATGCAAAATGATAATAATTATAATAGGGAACCCCATAGTGACCCCAGTAATAATAGAGACCACCATTGTGGCCCCAGTAGAAATAGGGTCACCCATTGTGGCTCCAGCAGTAATAGTGGCCCCTGTAGTGACCCCTAGTAATAGAAGTAACCCTCATAGTGTCCCCCATAGCAATAGGGTCATCCATATTGGCCCCAGTAGTAATTGTGTCTCCATAGTGACCCAGTAGTAATAGCGTCCCCCATAGTGATCCCAGTAGTAATAGTGCCCCCCCCCCCCCATAGTGATCCCAGTTATAATAGTGACCCGCATAGTGGCACCAGGGGTAATAGGGTCGCCCATAGTTGACCCAGTAAATATAATAAGTGTCTTCTATATTGACGGTGATAAATAGACAGATAGATAGATATGAGATAGATAGATAGATAGATAGATAGATAGATTGATAGATTGATAGATAGGAGATAGATAGATATGAGATAGATAGATATGAGATAGATAGATAGATAGATAGATAGATAGATAGGAGATAGATAGATGTGAGATAGATAGATAGATAGGAGATAGATAGATAGATAGATAGATAGATAGATAGATAGATAGATAGATAGATAGACATAGATAGATAGATAGATAGATAGATAGATAGATAGATAGATAGGAGATAGATAGATAGATAGATAGATAGATAGATAGATAGATATGAGATAGATAGATATATAGATATATAGATAGATAGATAGATAGATAGGAGATAGATAGATATGAGATAGAGATAGATAGATAGATATGAGATAGATAGATAGATAGATAGATAGATAGATAGATAGATAGATAGATAGATAGATAATAGATAGATAGATAGATAGATAGATAGATAGATAGGAGATAGATAGATGTGAGATAGATAGATAGATAGATAGGAGATAGATAGATAGATAGATAGATAGACATAGATAGATAGATAGATAGATAGATAGATAGATAGATAGATAGATAGATAGATAGATAGGAGATAGATAGATAGATAGATAGATATGAGATAGATAGATATATAGATATATAGATAGATAGGAGATAGATAGATATGAGATAGAGATAGATAGATAGATATGAGATAGATAGATAGATAGATAGATAGATAGATAGATAATAGATAGATAGATAGATAGATAGATATGGGATAGATAGGAGATAGATAGATAGATAGATAGATAGATAGATAGATAGATAGATAGGAGATAGATAGATAGATAGATAGATAGATAGATAGATAGATAGATAGATAGATAGACACTGTATAAAAGGACCATAAAGTCATATCCTGCATATTTTTTTTATCTACTCCTAGGTGTCTTATCCCTTTAAGCCTCATGTCCACAGCCATACCAGTAAAATGCTGTGGGTCCTCCTGCAGTGTTCTGACGGTATTTGTAAATAGCGGGTCTGCCAGCAGAGACCACACATGGCTGTGAGTGTCCATGCATCACATGGACTTGTGCAGTGTGACTCTTTTATTTATTTAATTCCTGTTCTACTTCTTACCGGGGTTGCATATTGAGCATTGTATTGTGTATGGGCAATGTTACGTTCGCTGCCTATACAAATGCATAGGGCTCACGCTGAGTGGTATGCAGCTAACAGAGCCTGCTGCGATCTATTGCTCATGCTTATCAGCATGCAGGGTCTACACACACATGCACATGGATCAATTAAAGTCCACTGACTTTCATTGACTCCATTCATGCATATCATGAGGCCGTGCAACGCACGCGTAATACGCAGTAAAAAATCGCCGTGGATATGAGCCCTAGGACGTCAGATATTAAATATATATGCGACACACTGTTTTTGGTAATATTTTCTAGAATTTTGGGAATGTCAATCTTATAGTTAAAAGTGCAAAAAATTAAGATCAAAATTACAAATTGGTAAGAAATAGAGATGAGCGAACGTACTCGTCCGAGCTTGATACTCGTTTGAGTATTAGCGTGTTCGAGATGCTCGTTACTCGTAACGAGTACCACGCGATGTTCGGGTTACTTTCACTTTCATCTCTGAGACGTTAGTGCGCTTTTCTGGCCAATAGAAAGACAGGGAAGGCATTACAACTTCCCCCTGCGACGTTCAAGCCCTATACCACCCCCCTGCAGTGAGTGGCTGGCGAGATCAGGTGTCACCCGAGTATATAAATCGTCCCCTCCCGCGGCTCGCCACAGATGCATTCTGACAGAGATCAGGGAAAGTGCTATCGTGTTGGAGCTGCTATAGGGAGAGTGTTAGGAGTATTTTAGGCTTCAAGAACCCCAACGGTCCATCTTAGGGCCACATCTGACCTTGTGCAGTACTGTTGAGGCTGCTTTTTGCAGTGTTGCACTTTTTTTTTTTTTTTTTGTATATCGGCCGTGCAGAGCGTTGCGTCCAGAGCATTGCGTCCTGCAGTAATTTTACATAGTCCAGGGCCAGTAGTGGTGAGGCAGGGACACAAGACATATACAGTTTATATAGGCAGTGGGCCTTTCCAAAAAAATTTGGGAAAAAAAATCTATTTGGGCTGCCTGTGACCGTCCTCAGTGTACTGGGTCTGTGCTGGGTGTAGTTGTCCTAATTCATACGCAGCCGGCTAAGTGTTACAGCAGGCTTGCGCAAAATTCTTTCCTGGCTCTGCGTTGCCTCTTACATCACCGCTGTATTCCTGTCCAGAGTGAAACAGTCTGCAGTAATTTTACATTGTCCAGGGCACTGCAATGAGATACATTTATGTACAGCCAGTGGGTTCCAGGGAGCCACCCATGCTGTGGGTGCACACGGAATTCCCATTGCGGAGTTGTACCTGCCTGTGACTATTTATAAAAAACCGCGGTCTGACTGGGGCATACAGACACCTTGACAGAATGAATAGTGTGTGGCACATAGGTTCCCCATTGCTATGCCCACGTGTGCAGCTCCTGATGGCGGTGGCACAGGATTATATTTCTCATTGCTTCTGTACAGCATTGTGGGCTATCGCCCCGCCCCTTTTAAAGAGGGTCGCTGCCTAGCCATGCCAACCCTCTGCAGTGTGTGCCTGCGGTTCCTCCTCATGGCAGACGCACTTATAAATAGACATGAGGGTGGTGTGGCATGAGTGCAGCTGAAGGCTGCGCAGGGACACTTTGGTGTGTGCTGTGGACACTGGGTCGTGCGGGGGGCGGGGCGGTTGGGCAGCATGTAACCCAGGAGAAGTGGCAGCGGAGTGTCATGCAGGCAGTGATTGTGCTTTGTTGGAGGTAGTGTGGTGCTTAGCTAAGGTATGCCTTGCTAATGAGGGTTTTTCAGAAGTAAAAATTGTTGGGAGGGGGGGGACACTCTTGCCGCTATTGTGGCTTAATAGTGGGACCTGGGAACTTGAGATGCAGCCCAACATGTAGCCCCTCGCCTGCCCTATCCGTTGCTGTGTCGTTCCCATCACTTTCTTAAATTGCCCAGATTTTCACAAATGAAAACCTTAGCGAGCATCGGCGATATACAAAAATGCTCTGGTCGCCCATTGACTTCAATGGGGTTCGTTACTCGAAACGAACCCTCGAGCATCGCGAAAAGTTCGTCTCGAGTAACGAGCACCCGAACATTTTGGTGCTCGCTCATCTCTGGTAAGAAGTCTTTCTTTTTAATGTCTGTTTTAAGACTGTTTCTATATCACTGTTCTATAACTTCGCTGAGCTCAGGTAAACAGGATGTTCTACTAACGTCCACTCTGGTTTCGGTGGTTAAACCTCAATGCATTGAATTTAAAAAGAAGGCTTTTTTGATCAGAATTAACTATTAACTCTTAAGGATATGGTGTAAATTGGTACTTAATGTCTAATCTGTTTTATTAAAAGTTTATGAGAAGAACAATTTACAAAGAAATGACCGGTAAAAGAACAAATCCAGCATTGAGCACAAGATCAGCAAAACTACATTACTGGCATCAGAAACTTAAACATTATAAGTGTCAAACGGCAGAAATCGGAGTGTTTATAAGGAATCTTGAGCTTAAAAACACCGTCCATAATAGAGGATTCAAAAGATGCCAAACTAGAACAGGAATAGAGAATGAGCAAAAACAGAAAAAGGAGATGTAAGGAGAAATAAGAGGGCGCAAAGGACAATCAACTAAATAGAACCAAATGTGAGGGAGGGGCAAGAACTTTAGGTGATCAAACCTGACCATAGACTGAGGAAGTGATCCTGGGAATCAGTGTCATCAGCCATAGGTTCCTCCCTCCTCACATTAATAAACTCCTGTGCCCATTCACCAATAGAGAGGGCCACAGAGAGTCTCCAAAGACGAGGCACCACAGTCCGAGCCAAAACTAGGAACCCCCCCCAGGAGGGGACATTTAATCTGAGCCAAAGTGTTAGAGGACAGAGATAATAAAGACAGAAGAGGCATATTAGGCACATGCTGACATACTCTGTGCTGCTGACTCATGCTAATCTCCGCTAAATCTGCACTATTGATATCTCACTGCTTAGTTGAACTGTTTAATGTCTATGGTATGTGTTCTGCTCAGACTGTATTGTTGTTCTTATTAGATTTTTCTTTTTTGTGTTCACCCTCTCCCAAATTGCACGATTCCCAGCTCCATTTCCAGTCTTATTACCTGTTGTTTATCCAAGGAGGGTCAGAAACATATGGGCCTGTTGCTTAATTAATCTAATAAACTAGCTACTCAGCTGTAGTTCTGATGTGGCAGGAGACATATAGCTAACGTTTATTGATTAAATGCCTGCCCTGATCCCTGCACCCCAGCTCAGAGACCCATCCAACCGGCCTAAGCTCTGCAGCCACCTCAACCTTCACCTTTTCTCTGTAATAGTCCGCCTGAACACCTGGGGAAGAAGCACTTCAGGCTCCTCACGAACTCCACTACGACGAACCTTTACTGAGGCCAGACACCAGGGTAAGAGCCGCCAAAGGCTGCTTCGCCTGCTCTATACCACACTGCTCGCCTAATCTTATGAAATGGCTGCTTCATTCGACTCATCATCAATCACGCTCGCCTAACTTACCCACAAAAACTGCTTCTGCAAAGACTGCATCTCCACTCCGCTGTTCTCGCCTATGCTTATACTTGCTCCATTTTGCATGTGTCTCATTATCATCTGCAAAGAATGCATCTCCACTGCTTTACTCATGCTTACATTTTGCTCCATTCTCTACATTGAGCGATCCCCTCCTCCATCGCCTCATCACCTGCAATAGTCTGCTGCACATACACCCTGTTTCACCTGTCCAACTGCTCAAGTGGGCGAGCCGTGCATTTAGACAAGGCTGCTCAATGGGGCAGAAGACAAGTATACTCCACCAACACTAACACCCTGCACCTCAACAACCACATCTCTGTTATAGCCTCCATTGCCATCCTCACTGCCAGCCTTAACGCTCTCTTCCTACGTCCATCCCCAATACACTCCATACACATTAGCCTCTTCTTCCTCTCCTCACCCATACACAGCTCCCATGCACTCCTCACCTTCCTCAATTGCCTCCATCCCCCTCATACCACCAATAAACATGATAGCTACCTTCAATCACCTGCTCACTCTTGCTACCCTATTACTTCTGGCTGCAGGGGACATCTCGCCCAACCCTAGCTCACCCCATGCTGCCCCCTACCAAAATCTCTCCCTTATCACATCAAACCATCCCCTCTAGCCCCACCATTATCCCACATGCCCTCCTGCCTCTTTCAAATGTCCCCTATGGAACCCCCCCCCAGCCTGTGTGCAATAAACTCCCTACTATCCACGACCCCTTCACCACCAAACATCTCAACCAGCTCACTCTCACTGAAATGTGGATTCAGAAGTCTGATTCTACCTCTCCCGCTGCATTGTCCTATCATAGAATGGTAAAATTGGAAGGAACCTCCATGGTCATCTGATCCAACCCCTTGCTCAGTGCAGGATTCACTAAATCATCCCATGCAGAGATTTGTCCAGCCTCTGATTGAACACTTCCATTAACCCATAATGGTCTGCAGTTCTCCCACACCCCCAGATTAAGTGACAGACACAGTGGAGTAGTTGTTCTCTCACCAAACTACAACTTCTAGATCATTCCCCAGGTTCCCTCGCTCATCTTCCCATCATTTGAAGTCCACACCCTCCGACTCTTCCTCTTACTGTTCCTGTGCATCACTGTTATCTACTGGTCCCCGGGTCCGACCCGCCTATTCCTCGATCATTTCACCGCTTGGCTTTTCCACTTCCTATGCTATGAAATCCCAATAGAGATGATCGAGCGTACTCGCTAAGGCAAACTACTCGAGCGAGTAGTGCCTTATGCGAGTACCTGCCCGCTCGTCTCAAAAGATTCGGGTGCCAGCGGGGGAGAGCGGTGAGTTACGGGAGTGAGCAGGGGGGAGAGGGGGGGGGGGTAAGAGAGAGAGATCCCCCCCCCCGTTCCCGTCACTCTCCCCTGCCGCTCCCCGTCCCCCGCCGGCACCCGAAGCTTTTGAGACGAGCGGACAGGTACTCGCATAAGGCACTACTCGCTCGAGTAGTTTGCCTTAGCAAGTACGCTCGCTCATCTCTAAATCCCAGCCTTCATCCTCAGTGACTTCAAAATCCCCACTAATGACTCATCCTACCATCTACCTCCCAGTTTTTAATGCTCACCTTCTCCCTTGGCCTATTAGACTCCCCCACTCACAGAGACAGCAACACTCTCAACCTAATTTTCCTCCGCCTCTGCTCTACCTACCGCTTTGCAAACACCCCCATTCCACTCTTCTCCATCAGGAACTCTACCATCTCTCCAGACTCTTCGACCTATCGCACTTCTAGGAACCTTCATACTGTCCTCACCAAACAGTTCTCTGAGACCTTACAGTCCTCCCTGTCCCCCATCCCTCTCCTCTCATGCCCCAATTTGGCTGCCAAGCACCACTCTACTATCCTCAGACACGCCCTAGATGAAGTGGCACCCCTCATGACCTGAGCATATCCATCACAGACCACAGCAACCACAGCTCATGCCCCAAATGTGCTTCATCCTGTGGTGCTATAGGTGTGCTGAATGGCTGTGGAGAAAGTCAAAGCAGTCTGTAGACTTCCTCCACTTCAAATTTATGCTCAAAACCTACAGCCTCGCCCTCCACCATGCCAAACTTACTTCACCTCCCTCATCTCCTCACTATCCCACAGTGCCAAATGACTTTTTGATACATTCCATTCCCTTCTCAGACTACTACTCCCAGCAGGCCCCAACTAAAATGCACACGGTCAGATGTAGCCCAACGAAGGATCTTTGGGGTTCTTGCATGGAGGATCAGGACTGTATAGTGTATATTACTTTCCCTATAGAAGTGGCTGTGCCCCAACACTCTGTGTCTAATTCACTGCAGACACAGAACGGTATAAATGAAGTCGTTCGCAGCAGGCTAGGAAATGTTAGAGTGCAGTTTCATGGTGAGAGCGGTATTGTACGGCACTGCAGCCTGAAAAAAATATTACCGAAAGGCTGCAAACAAGCCTAGATGTGTAATACAAAAATGGATGCACTACAACTCCCAGCCAGCCACAACTAAAATGCACACGGTCAGATGTAGCCCAACGAAGGCGCTTTGGGGTTTTTGAAGACAGGATCCCACTCTAACACTTTCCTGAAAAAAACTACTACTGAAAGGCTGCGAACAGACCTAAATGCGTAATACAAAAATGGATGCACTACTACTCCCAGAAGGCCCCAACTGAAATGCACACGGTCAGATGTAGCCCATTAAGGAGCTTTGGGGTTTTTGAAGACAGGATCCTACTCTAACACTTGCCCTATCTCTGTAGCACTTTCCCTATACTCTGCATAATACACTGCAGACTGAGAACGCTATAGCTAAAAAAGCCTGCACAGCCCGAGATTTTAAAAAATGGTGCACTACTGCTCCCAGCCAGCCACAACAGTACTGCACACGGTCAGATGTAGCCCTAAGAAGGACCGTTGGGGTTCTTGAAGACAGGATCCTACTCTAACACTTTCCCTATATCAGCAGCAGCACTTTCCCTAACCTCTGCCAGCGTGTGTCTGAGGCGAGCCGCGGGCGGGACCACTTTAAGTACTCAGCGGTCACTTGATCTTTTAAAAACTCATAACTGTTTTCATTTTTGGGTGACATAGCCACATGGGAACTTAATTTTTGCAGGATAAACTGTATTTTTCCAGTAGTACCATTTTGGGGTGCATGTGACTTTTTGCTGGCATTTACTCAATTTTTTCCTGGAGATGAGCTGACCAAAAAGTATAATTCTTTTTGTAAATCAAGTTTTATTAGAATTTTTCATTTTTTTTATTATTTCACAAAACAGTAAAGAAACAGTATTATAATATACACTGGTCTCATCCAAGTCGGACGTAGAAATGTTACCATGTTATTAAACAGCATCAAATAGCCGTAAAGAAAAGACATATGAAAAACTAAGACCAAACAATGACTTAAAAGGTAGGGGGAGATGAAAGGGAGAGTGGGGAGTAGGGGAGGGAGGAAAAAGGATGAATAAGTCTTAAGGCGCAGAGAAAAAGAAGAAAAGCTAAAAGTGACAAACCTTAAAGTCAGCCGGGTGATAGTGGTCAGGCTCTCCCTCCTAGAAAGTAAATAAATCCTGATCCTGAATCAGCCTGAGTCAGCGTACCACCCCACAGCCACCCTTTCCCCCCAACATTCGTCAGATCCCCCACACCAATTTCCGTCCTCCACAAGAACTCTAAAACCTGGTACCAGGCCCACCCTGGGGACCTGGTTTTGGAACTCCTAGGGTTAGGTATTTTGGTTGTGCCTGAGGCATATCAAGCTCTGTTAATCAATTTACAGTGAGAACCTATTTCTAGATCATCTAACAATCTTCACTCAATTCCTGCCAACGTCTCCATATCTGCAGAAATTTATCATGTGGGCCTACTGAGCAACTGGAGAATTCTTCCAAGTTGTAGATGAGGTCTACTTTTTTTCTCCACTGCGCTCTAGTGAGGGATGTCTTTTGAAGCCACTGAATATGTTTCAGGACCTTAGCTGCATCTAGTAGGAAGGCAATCAGTCTCTGCTTAAGTGGGTGAAAGCATGCGGAAGGCTTCCATAAGAAAATCATGTGAGGCATAATCATTAGGTTAGGGGAGAGTCTCCGCCAAACCCTTTCCATGTCTCTCCAGAACTGTATGATGACTGGGCACTCCCACCAGACCTGCAGATAAGAACCCTTGGCTGTGTCACACCTCCAGCACCTGCAATGTGAGGTTAATTTATATGCAAAGAGCCATCATGGAGTCTTGCATCATCTCAGCAGGAGTTTGTAATGACTCTCCTGTGAAAGAACACAAGGGAAAAGTCCACAGGCTGTTCTCAAAATTATTTTGGTGTCCTTTGTTGAGAGGGAGATATTCAACACCCTTTCCCAGGACATAAGAAAAGCTGGTTTAGCAAGCATCTGTGGGAAGATGAAGGTCTTATGTAAATTTCCTATTTTTCTATAGCCTATAATTCCTTCATGCAAAACCCTTTCAAACAGATCCTAGGGGGGGCGGAGCCTGACCGCGGAGTGAGATGGTAGCATAGAGTTTGTGCTCCATCTCCACGGCACTCTTTCAGGCACTTAACAGCCGCTATACTATCCGAAAATGGGAAAGCTGACTAAGGAAAGGACGGGAGAACATACAGGGACCCCTCGCCAGCCCCGAGGTCAGTCCGACATGCAGCGGTTCCTTAAAGAACGGAGCGCCCGCTCCCCACACACAGCAGGCAAGATGGCGCCGGCGGCCGCAGCAGCAATGAACACAGCGCGGGAAGGAGAGATCTCCTCTGATTGTGAAGAGGATGACCCCCCCTCAAAGGGTTTTATGCGAGAGCTGCTAGCTACAACGATGGGACCGCTGCTAACTGAACTAACAGCCATAAAAGAAGAAGTAAGGAGTATGGGGAGGAGGGTAGAGGATTTGGAGGGCTCCACAGCAGATATAACTAACCATTCCAAAGAACTAGCTGCTGCAGTAAAAGACCAGCACACTCACCTTAACAGAATGCTCCTCATGCAGGAGGATTTAGAGAATAGGAGCCGTCGCAATAATGTCCGCATAAAGGGCTTGCCAGAGTCCTGGGCGGCAGAGACACTGCATAAGATCAGCTTAGAAATCTTTGCTGGGTTGCTGGGAGAAGAGAGAGCCTCAGGGATTGCTATCGAGAGGGTGCATAGAGCCCTGAGACCACAGCCTGCCCCAGCAGAACCCCCAAGGGACATTTTGTGCAAGTTGCTGACTTTCCCTGATGCGGTTGCTATCTTGAATGCAGCAAGGAGCAGCAGAAACCTCCAATATGAAGGTACCAATATACAGATCTACCAAGACCTCTCCCCCACAACTCTAGCCAAGCGCAGAATGCTGCGCCCTTTATTGGATGCGCTTAAATCAAAGAATATAAAATACGCCTGGCTTTTTCCCTTCGGGTTAGGTGTAACTCACAATGGGAGAAGGATAAATATACGATCCCCGGAGGACCTTCAGGGAAGCTGGCAGCACCTGGGACTCGAGCCTATGGACCTCCCGAACTGGCTTCCCTTACCGGAGTTCCCGTCCCTCCCCCATCTACCCACTCAGGACAGCTGGCAGACAGCGACACAGTCAAAGTCACCACGCAGCAAGCAAAGGAAGAAACAGAGAGAAGAGAACGCCATCTGTGACACTTGATCCCGTCCGGACATACGTCCTCTTCCATTAAAGACACAGTGGCAGAAAAAATGTGCCCTTTGGGCTACCGAACTCCCATGGTTTTTCTACAAAAACGACCACCCGGAAAACCTGCGGAATTCTGCACACTGAACGCGGTTGATTCATCCTTTACGTTGGACCTAGTAATCCATGGTTTATAGAAGTTAGAACTTTCCTCGTTTTCTCTACAAGCAAGTGCCTTTTTGTGCTCCCCCGATCAGGCGATTACCAATACTTATAGTATTTGGAGCGGACCTTGATTCCACCCCACTTTTGCGGCTGGGCTCCGTAACTTCCTGCGGAGCTCACCCGTAAATACTTAAGCATCAGACGTTTCTGGTGCCACATCTTGTTATTGTACCTTTTGCATTTGTCTAACTGTTTTCCCCCTCTATCCCTTACTTTTCCTAACCTCTCCCCTCCCCCCCCCTCCAATACCTACCAGGGCGACCATATCTTCCCTGACAACAACCACCAGCGAGACGGACAGGACCGCAGCGACGGTGCTTCTCCAACGCTACTCCTCGATTCTGATTCGTATAACAGCGACTTAACCTGCTTTTCTCTCTCCTCGACATTAGGGTAGCATCTAACGGTCTGAGACAACAATGGACGTTCCCGGGGTCGTGGAGCCATTGAGAGTCACGTCCTTCAACGTCCGTGGCCTGAATACACCCCAGAAAAGGTTTAGTGTCTCCCAACTGGTAAGAAAATTCAACACAAAAATATTACTGCTCCAGGAAACACATTTTAAAGCTGATAACCATTACCACCTCTCTAGGAAAATTTTTCCCGAGAGCTACCATAGCACATACCCTACATCTGCATCAAAAGGGGTGGCCATTCTGTTCCATAGATCCGTTGTGTTTACCCTAAAAGCAGAATACTCAGACCGGATGGGCAGAGTTTTGTTTTTGAAGGGGTCTATTGAGAACAAAAGGCTAACAATAGCGAACTTATATGCACCCAATACCAACCAAGTAGATTGGCTGGTTGAGCAAATTAATATCTTGAAGGAATTCGCCGAGGGACCAATTGTACTTGGAGGAGACTTTAATTTATTCCTCAATCCCCTACTCGACTCGTCGAGGGGCAGATCTGGGATCGCCCAGAGACGAATCAAAAAACTGAATAAAGCTTTTCAGGAGGCCGGGATCGTGGACGCATGGCGAACAATCAACCCCTCGACAAAGGACTTTACATATTTTTCCCAAGTCCATAAGTCGTTCCAGAGGTTAGATCATCTATTTGTCTCACAGAACATTCTGCCTGGAGTAAAGGGAGCTAGAATAGAATCAATTTCAATATCAGATCACGCCCCAATACACATAGATCTTACACTCTTCGCAGACGGTCATAGAGAATGGGTCTGGAAACTTAATACCTCACTACTAGGGTTGGACATGGAGAGGGACCGCCTCTCTGGTTTGTTAGAGGAATTTTTCCAACTCAACGACACCGGGGACCTAGAGTTCCCAGTAGTTTGGGAGGCCCACAAGGCCTTCATGAGAGGTCTGTTCATCTCTCTAGGCTCCAAAATTAAGAAGCAACAACAACTTGAAATAGACAGGCTCTTAAAGCGGATTGCTAAGGCCGAGCAACAATCAAAACTCTCCCAAGTAGGAAACAACCTCGAGGAACTGGCGGACTTAAGACGGGAGCTTAGGCGCCTGTTAGATTCGAGATACAATAAAAAACACCTGTATCTAAAATATAAATATTATGCTCACGGCAATAAGGGGAGCAAATTGCTTTCCTCCATGATCAAAAAAGCGAGAACCAAGAACCATATTTCCTCCATCAAAGATCATGCAGGGAAATCTTTAACCTCCTCAAAAGGAATAGCAGAGGCCTTCCAAAAATATTACGCCGAGCTTTACAACTTGAAAGGACCGGAGTACCCCTTAAACCCTAATGACACCAAGGAACAAATAGACCATTTCTTAAACAATATTAACCTACCTAAATTGAAAGTCTCCGACGCTCAAGCCTTGGTGCTTCCCATCTCTTTAAAAGAAGTGGAAGAGATAATAACCAACAGCCCTGCCGGCAAGAGCCCTGGACCTGATGGTTACCCAGCACTGTATTATAAGACTTTCAGGGAGACACTGGCCCCCAAATTGAAAGACCTGATGAATGCCCTCATGTCAGGGAAAACGCTACCCAAACAAGCACAAGAGGCACACATAACGCTCATTCATAAAGATGGCAAAAATCCGGAGCTCTGTGGCAGTTATAGGCCCATCTCTCTCATCAACACAGACGTTAAATTCTGGGCTAAACTGCTTGCAAAAAGGCTTGAAACACTAATCCCCAAACTGATTGACAAAGAACAAGCAGGGTTTGTTAAACATAGAGAGGGCAGAGACAACTGCTACAGACTGCTCCATGCTATAAAATACGCCCAAACCAACGGTATAGAGCTGGCACTTGTCGGAACAGACGCTGAGAAGGCGTTCGATAGGGTGAGCTGGACCTACATGGAGAGAGTTCTAACTCATTTCAACTTCCCACCACCGTTCATAGCAGCAATTCTCACTCTTTATAAAGAACCTTACGCTAGACTGAAAGTCAATAACTTACTTTCCCCACCCTTTGACATTAGAAATGGTACTCGGCAAGGCTGTCCGCTTTCTCCGACCCTTTTCATACTCACGTTGGAACCCCTATTAAGGAGCGTTAGGTTGGCCCCAGATATTGAGGGATTGAGAGCTGGTTCAGTCAGCTTAAACACGGCTGCGTTCGCAGACGATATTATGTTTGTGATAACTGAGCCTGAGAAAGGTATCCCCAATTTGATCGCTCTCTTAAACTCCTTTGGTAGCATCTCCAACTTTAAAATAAATTATACTAAATCCACCATCCTCAATGTCTCCATCCCGCCAAACCGCAGCGCGCTTTTGAGGTCCAGCTCACCCTTCGATTGGTCAGACACTTCGATTGAATACCTTGGCATCAAGATCACAAAAAAAATCGAGGACCTATACAGCGCCAACTTTGTGCCCTTGATATCACAGGTCAAAACCATACTACAACAATATGACACACCATATGCCTCTTGGTTTGGGAGGAAAAATATATTAAAGACTTACATTCTACCTCAAATCCTCTACAAACTGAGAATGCTACCTATCCACCTACCCCAATCTTTCTTCAAAGCCATACGGTCAGCTTTCATTGGCTACACATGGAGACAGAAAAGACCGCGCTTAGCCTTCTGCCTCATGATTAAAAGGAAGTCCGAGGGGGGGATTGGGTTGCCATGCGTCCACGATTTCTATCAAGCGATCCAAATAAGGTACTGGATAGACCTAACTTCCCCCTCAGGGGATAAGGTGTTGCACTCTTTGACCTTTGGCAGAGAGAGTGACACTTGTTTGGAGGATTTGTGGCGCCCCTCTAGAAAAGTCTACAGGGCTAAGGACTTTAACCCACTGCTGCGTGGCCCGTGTGAAGTGTGGGACAAACTCGGGTTAGCTCTAGCCCCAGAGAGGTCCCCGGCAGCTCCACTGAGTATTTTAAGTAGTTACCTGGGTCGGACAACAGACAGGGATATTAGAAGCTTATGGAGGAAGTTCGCCCCTTTAAGGATCAAGGAGCTTCAGACACTGGCGCACAAGACACCAACTGAGATCTTAGACACCCTGGCACCGCAGATTACCCTTTCCTTTTTGCAAAGGGCCCATGTTCTCCAAGCCTTTGGAGAGTTTCAGAAAACAGCTAGGTCGACTAGACCAGAAACCCCATTTGAAAAAGCTTTAGTTAGTAACCTGACAAGAGACAAATCTATCTCGTGTATCCGTAACAGGTATATAAGCCCCGAAACTCACTATAAACCAGCATTTCTAATATCTTGGGAAAAAGAACTTAAAATTTCCCTTTCTACTTCAGAGGTCAAATTGATTTTGCAAACTGCCTTTGGCCTCTCACCCTGTATATTGCTACAAGAAGGCCACTATAAAATTATGGTCAGATGGTATAAGACCCCACAATGGCTACACGCGCACAAATTAGCTGACCAGGATAAATGCTGGAGATGCGGTGCGGGAGTGGGATCATATTGCCATATTTGGTGGGAGTGCACAGGACTAACTAAATTCTGGAGAGAAATAGGGGATGTGATGCGCCGTCTTAAACCCAACTTCCACATCACAGCGGAAATATTGCTCCTTTGGAAACCCTCGGCGAATTTCCACCCGTTAAAAGACAAATTGTTGGCCTTTCTCTTAGACGCCGCGAAGGCTCTGATTCCCGCTTTCTGGCTTCAGAGGGTACCTCCTACTTTGGCACTCTGGAAATCAAAAGTGGACTCCATTTATAATATGGAGGAACTACACAGTTGGAACACGGGAACACACGAGGGATTTATTAAAACATGGCACCCCTGGAGACAAATCAACTCCTGAGCACCCATCTGGCTTGAGTGTTGGGGAGACTTACCGCAAAAGCTCATAGAGCTCCTCGCGGGAGCATCCGGTTCCTGGAGCGGTTCTATTACTCCCTACAGCCTGTGGTTGGCACGTGATCTTGGGGCTCGGACCGCGGACGTTGGAGGACCCTTCACAGACTCTGGCTACTCTCATCCAGCGTGGTGAAGCGACCCCCGGACTACAAGACGGAGAGATGTGGCATGACGTGGCGCTGTGTCTGTGTCCCTCTGACCTTGGGACAGAACAAGAAGGTACCCCCATCCCCCTCTGTTGTTATACTTAGATACACTGTCTCTAATGGATCTCATGCCCTTTACACCCCCCCTCCCCCCCTCCACCCCCACCCCCTCTTTTCCACGTCTTTCCCCCCCACCATCATACTATTTTTACAGTTTACTCTGTATGCAGCTCTTATTTGTGAGGAACTTGGGGCCTCCCCAGACGTTTGCGTATAATGGCCTGGAGGGCTTGTGGAATACTTTCAAGACCCTCCTCCCATAGTTCCCTTCAGACGGACAGTGAATAGCTGTATACTCCTCGCTTTACTGTACATTTCTTATTCTGGCTGCAAGACTGTTGTGTATTACTTACTATGAAAAATTTCAATAAAACTTGTTTAAAAAAAAAAAAAAACAGATCCTAGGTCTGGTTGATTTGAATGACCTGAGAAAAACCTGAATCATTTTAGTGATATGAGATGTCTATAAAAATGAAAAGGTCTGGTTGGGCAAGAGGGATTTTAAAATATCTGCAGAGGTTTTGTGTGCCAAAGCCTGTAGGTCTCCTACATTAATGCATGAACATTTTCTGCATATATTAATTGTGCCTAGATCAGGGGGTATGTCAAACTATTTGTATAGGGTGCACGATGGTGTGGCAGGTGATGGACTAAGAGCCAGCACTTTTATCAGTCCATCCCAGGTCTCACAGCAGCCCCTAATCAGGGTGTTGAAGCCCCTTGATCTATATTTGCTCTTCATACTTCTAATAAAGTATTTCCATATGAGCCCTCAGCCAGTGGATACAACAGTGGGTCACTTGTGGGGTAGACAAGTTCCATCCAGTAACTAAGTTGGGTAGCTTGATAGAAGTCATAGACGCAGGGCAAGTCAATGCCTCTCTCTGAGCCTATCTTTACCATTAAACTTTAGGCCAGATGCGTTCTCCTTTGTCTCCAGACATATCCAGAGAAGACTAAGTGAAAAATCTTAAAGAAACTCGCTGGGAGATGGATGGGGAGCATGCAGATTTTATATATTATCACTGGGAAAAAATAAGACTTTAAGATATTTTTCCTGCTGAACCACAATATATAGGGCAAATCATGGGTGCACAGGAGATTCTTTACATGACCATTAAGGGGCTGAAAGTTATATGAATATAAGTCTTCTGCTTTTTGGGTAAGTTTAATTCCCAGGTAATCTATTGCCATATTTGACCAGAGGAAGGGTGAGTTAAATTTCAGAGCCTTACAATGAGATTTGGCTGATGGACACATTTAAAACTGTAGATTTTGAGAAATTGACTTTAAAGTTGGAGATTAACCCAAACTCCTCCAGAAGCGAAGCGAGCCCTGGGATGTCCTTTTCTGGGGCTGCTATCAGAAACATGATGTCGTTGGCAAAAGCAGCTAAAGAAAGCATATGCCCCCCCACATTAAGACCTCTAACTTCTGGGTCTTACCTCAGCCTCTTCAAGGAGGGGCTCCATCGCAAGGATAACCAGGGTGGGGGAAAGTGGGCAGTCCTGACGGGTACCGTTTCTGATGTCAAATGGGGGAGAAAGTATGTAGGTAATTTTTACCCTCATGTAAGGTTTTGCATACAGAGAAAAGATAGCTGAGATAAATGTGACAGGGATATTGAATTGTAATAGACCTTTTTCCATATAGAGCCAGTCCACCCTATCAAAGTCTTTTCAGCATCAGTTCCTACTAGGGCTAAGGGGATGTTATGTGATTGGGCATATTGAACTGTGTGAAGTAAACAATAGCAATTGTCTCTTCCCTCCCTCCCCTTAACAAAACCAGTTTGCTCCCCATTGATCAGAGTGGAGATGAAATCTTCTAATCTTCTGGCCATTAGTTTAGCCCAGAGTTTAACATCAAGATTTATCAGGGAAATTTCCTATAACTACTGGACATCTCTGGATCTTTATTCTCTTTTTGTATCAATGTGATGTGCGCTTTCTGAGATTGTTTCGGCAGGGCCTTTTCTTGTAGTAGTGAATTAAAAAGCTCTGTTAGGTGAGGAACTAAAGTTGTTTTGAAAGTTTTATAATATACTTGGGATAGGCCATCAGGGCTTGGGCTTTTTCCCAAGATGCATGAATCCAACAAGCCTTAAAGGGGTTGTCCCGCGCCGAAACGTTTTTTTTTTTTTTCAACCCCCCCCCCCCTCCGTTTGGCGCGAGACAACCCCGATGCACGGGTTAAAAAAGAACACCGGACAGCGCTTACCTGAATCCCCGCGCTCCGGTGACTTCTTACTTACCGGTGAAGATGGCCGCCGGGATCTTCTCCCTCGGTGGACCGCAGGGCTTCTGTGCGGTCCATTGCCAATTCCAGCCTCCTGATTGGCTAGAATCGGCACGTGACGGGGCGGAGCTACACGGAGCTACATGGAGCCCCATTGAGAAAAGAAGAAGACCCGGACTGCGCAAGAGCGTCTAATTTGGCGATTAGACGCGGAAAATTAGACGGCTCCATGGAAACGAGGACGCTAGCAACGGAGCAGGTAAGTGAAAAACTTCTGATAACTTCTGTATGGCTCATAATTAATATCACAATGTACATTACAAAGTGCATTAATATGGCCATACAGAAGTGTATAGACCCACTTGCTTTCGCGGGACAACCCCTTTAACCATTGTCAATAGAGCTGCTGCCTCCCTCTGCCCCAATTTGGGAAGGTGCAGTGATATTAAGTAGGACTCTATCTGATCACTTGTGTTCTGTGAATCCCAAAGAGGTGTTTGGTCTCTAAGATTATATAGATGTGAATAAAACTGTTGGAAGTATTTTGCTATGTCCTGGGTCAAAGTAACCCGACTACCCATATCTGTTTTGATGGATTTAATGAGATTTTTGGCATGCACTTTCTTAAGCAATGATGACATAAACTTACTTTCCTGATTTCCGTGTGCATATACTACATGCTTGAGGTGTTTTTTATTAAACCTAGAGTCCAGGCACTGCCACAAGTCCCTCCTCTAGCAAAATTTTGTAGGTTCTCTTTTGTCTGGGAGTGTTTAACCACTTGCCCTGACCATTGACTCATAAAGAGGAAGAACAATGTGCTCGTCATGTTTCCTAGACCTATCTTGATGCAATGGTATTTCCCTTGGTCATGTGTATACTCTTCCATTTTTCAGTATTGCACCACATTTGCCATTTTTCTGCCCAAGCCTCCAACTTATTCAGATTTATTTGCAACCATTTTCTGTCTAGAATTTACCTTCTCATAGAAGCTGATCAGGTTTGTTTGAAGAGCACCTTCAAACATTTTACTTCCAATAGAAGTCAGGCTAATGGGCCATTTTCATTGGACGATTATCGCTCAAAATTAATTCAAGCAAGCAAAATTGAGCAATAATTGGGTAGTGCAAATGCACAAAAATCACTAATTTGTGTTCACAGGTTATTAAAGCTGGATTTCAGTCAGCTTAAAACTATCGCTGGATCGCAGGCTTGTCTTTCTGTGGAAACGCTCCCCACTCAGCACTTCACTTAGAAGGTAAAAGCGCTGAATGAGAAGCCAGCAAGAAGCCCACAATCCAGTGGGGAAGTCTGTCAGTGTAAACGCTCTACACAAGCACTGAAGAACTTAGCGGTAATGTCAGCGCTCGTGCAGTCATTTACCCGACTGCTATCCCTTGTAAAAGGGTCATTACTGTCCTATGCGCAAATCTAGTGGAACAGAACCCATCATTATAGAGTCCTTAAATAAAAGAAACAAAGGCTTATCATATTACTGAACTCCCTTAGAACCTGGGAGTGTATTCGATCGGGACCCAGAGATATTGAGCCACACTAGTTTCCTATTCCTAACCTTTTTATTTCTGTAGGGTATGAACTGCTTATAGTGAGTATTTAAGAATCTTCTAAACATTTATTGTTTGTACTTTTTTCTGAGGACATTGTGCCAATCAATAGGGTTAAGGACATCTCTAAGCCAATAAAACTTTGCCTTCCTAAAGTTTACTATTTTTGTAGCTCCCCAATAAGAATCCCTATTGATAGGCAAGTTTAAATTTTTATTTTTTTGGTGACTATATCCCAGATGCCGCTCAACTTGCACCCATGTTATCCTGTCAGCTCTATAGGTTAAAATTAACTCCAATTTGGCCGTCCCCCTGGTCGAGTCCTGTAGAAGTTAAGATTTTATTGACAGAAAGTTGTTACCTTTATGAGAATCACAGGTTTCCGCTTCCCAGTTTATGTCCGGACGGTTAAAGTCTCCCATAATAATTACCCCATTGTGATTTTCTGCTTCATCTAATTGCTTCAATAATAGATTCTTGGTGGCTTCTGTTATATTTGGTGGTCTATAGAAAACCTCTATAAACTTGTTGGGTTTTTGGGCTTTAAGCAGATGTTTAGATAAAGACAAACCCCTCCTCTTTTCATTTTTTAGGAACAAACTATAACCATCCAGTTACAGCTTTCATCCAATCGAGTCTTCGTTATTCCCATTATGTCATAGTTTTCCTCAAACATAATTACTTCCAGTTTGTCAACCTTATTGGTCAAACTTCTAGCATTAGTCACCATGCAGTTTAGAAAGTTTTCGTTACTTTATTTCAAGTGTATTCCTATTAACTGTTTTGCCAGTTCCCATTGTATTAACCGCTCCCACTGCTCGCCCTCATTTCCATTACTTTGTTCCAGATCACTGTCTACACTATGTTCCCTTTTATCTCTTTGGTTGCCCACCCCACCCCCATCCCCGCAACAGTCCCTAGTTTAAACACTCCTCCAACCTTCTATCCATATTCTCTGCCAGCATGGCTGCACCCTCTCTTAGGAGATGCAGACGATCCCTATGGTAGAACCTGTAGCCAACAGCAAAGTTGGCCCTGTTCTTAAGGAATTCAGATCTCTCCTTACTACATCAAATCTTGGTCACATCATTCTCTGTATACTCTCCACACCATCACATAAAAGTGGAGAGTAGGCAGTGAAATCTCAGCCCCAGCTAGCACTAAGACCCGGCGTCTTTGGAAGTCATTCAGATCGCTGGATTTTCCCATCTAATGTGGATTAACTCTGAAACTAATCCATAGAAAGCCTATCATGTGACTTTATGCTGCGCTCAAGGGTCATGGCACTAATTTCTATAAAGGGAAGTTACAATTGTGAGACGGCCGGCATCTCTAATAGCATGGTCTTTCAGGATATATGACCATTAGAGATGAGCAAGCACCAAAATGCTCGGGTGCTCGTTGCTCGAGTCGAACTTTTCGTAATGCGCGAGAGCTCATTTCGAGTAACAAACCCAATTGAAGTCAATTGGAGACTCGAGCATTTTTATATGGGACCGAAGCTCCGCATAGGGGATGACTTGTGAAACACCGGAAAACCTCAGAAAGTCATGGAAACACCACAGAAACGGATAGGGAAGGGCAGGGTCAGCATGCATGGCTGCATTTAAGGCTCCCAGGTCTCACTATTAAGCCAAAATGGGGCAAGAGCCACTGCACTACCAATTTACTTGGGACAGACCCTCATTAGCAAGGCACACGTGCTGGCACATCTTAGCTAAGCACCACACTACCTGCAACCAAGGACAATCACTGCTTGCGGGTAACACCGCTGCCTATTCTCCTGGGTTACATGCTGGCATTGCTGTCCAACCCCCCGCACGACCATGCATCCACCGTGCACACAAACTTTCCCTGCGCAGCGTTTGGCTGGCCTCATGCCACAAGCTCGCTTCATAGACACACCACCCTCATGTCGATTTATAAGTGCGTCTGAGATGAGGAGGAACTGGAAACACACACTACAGAGGGTTAGCAGGGCCAGGCAGCGACCCTCTTTGAAAATGTGGGCAATAGCACATAATGCTGTTGAGAATTAATGATAAATTGACGTATGATCATCATTCCAATCCCGTGCCACTTCCATCACAAAATTGTCAGGAGCCGCAAACGTGGGCAGAAAGGGGACTCAGGTGCCAGTACTTCTACACATCTCCACAATGCAGCAATACTCTGTGTGGGAAGCACGTGAGAGAGCCCAGGGTCTGGCTCGGACCCAGCCTCCACCTTGTGTGACCCAAGGTACCATGAGTTACATAGCAATGGGAAATCCATGTGTCCCCACACAATTCATTCTGTGTAGGTGTCAGATAGCTGAACACCGCAATAGGAAGTCTTTTTGCACCCTCAGCATAGGCGAGCCTAAGGAACTCAAAGATGGTATTACACAGGAAGAAATCAGAGTGCCCAAACATGGTAGAGTTTCACGCTGTCAAGGACCTCAGCCTCGACCCACATTTCTGCCGTAGTCTTTCAGTGTATTTGTGCCAGATAGGTAAAACACCGTAATGGGAAAGCGATCTGCACCCTACCCAAGTCAGTCTGTGTATTTGTGCCAGACAGGTAAAACAACGCAATGGGAAGTCTTTGTGCACCCACAGCATAGGCAAGCCCAAGGAAATCAAAGATAGTATTACACATGAAGAAATCAGAGTGCCCAAACATGGAAGAGTTTCACCCCGCAAGGACCTCAGCCTCAGCCCACACCCTCAGTAATCGTGGGCATAAAGCGGACTCGGATGCTAGTACAGCTGTGAACATCTCATTAAGTCAGTTACGGTTGCTTTCATCACTCCAAAGACTGGATGAACCACAAAGAAGTTCCACAGGCCAAACCTGGCACAGTTGCCCCTCTCCAGGACCTCGGCCTCTTTCCTACACCCTCAGAAATCGTGGGCATAAAGCGGACTCGGATGCTAGTACAGCTTTGAACGTCTCATTAATTCAGTAACGCTTCTTTTGTTTGGTCCAAACCAGTGTCTCAGATAACTGTGGTAACGTGAGAGCAAATACATGTTTCCCAGCGCTAATCCCCAGACCCCAAGCAGGAAGAGGAGGTGACATAATAAGGCCGAAAACCCATGACCGAGGTAGGACCCGCAATACTCTGTATGGGAAGCACATGAGCGGGCCCTGGGTCAGGCTCGGTCCCAGCCTCCACCTTGTGTGACCCAAGGTGCCATGAGTTACATAGCTATAGGAAATCCATGTGTCCCCACACACTTCATTCTGTGTATGTGTCACCACTGAAAACCTCTATGGGAAGCCTTTGTGCACACACAGTATAGGCGGACCCCTGAAATTTTTCTGTTGCAAGAGTATAGGCGAACCCCTCAAACATTTTAGTAGCAAGTTTATAGGCAGACCCCTCCAACCTTTAAGTAGCAAGTGTATAGGCAGACCCTTCCAACCTTTTAGTAGCAAGTGTATAGGCGAACTCCTTTAACATTTCTGTAGCAAGAGTATAGGCGAACCCCTCAAACCTTTCAGTAGCAAGTGTATAGGCGGACCCCAGTAACCTTTCAGTAGCAAGTGTATAGGTGGACCCCTGTAACATCTCTGTAGCAAGAGTATAGGCGAACCCCTTAAACCTTTCTGTAGCAAGTGTATAGGCAGACCCTTGTAACATTTCAGTAGCAATTGTCTAGGGGGACCCCAGTAACCTTTCAATAGCAAGTGTATAGGCGGACTCCAGTAACATTTCTGTTGCGAGAGTATGGGTGGACTCCTGTAACATTTCTGTAGCAAGTGTATAGGCGAACCCCTTAAACCTATCAGTAGCAAGTGTATAGGCGGACCCCAGTAACATTTCTGTAGCAAGACTATAGGCAAACCCCTCAAATCTTTCATTAGCAAGAGTATAGGCAGACCCCTGTAACATTTCTGTAGCAAGAGTATAGGCGAACCTCTAAAAACTTTCAGTAGAAAGAATATAGGCAGACCCCAGTAACATTTTAGTAGCAAGAGTATAGGCAGACCCCTGTAACATTTCAGTAGCAAGAGTACAGGCCAACCCCTCAAACCTATCAGTAGCAAGTGTATAGTCTGACCCAAGTAAGATTTCAGTAGCAAGAGTATAGGCGGACCCCAGTAACATTTCTGTAGCAAAGGTATAGGCAGACCCCAGTAACATTTCTGTAGTACAAGTATAGGCAGACCTCAGTAACATTTCAGTAGCAAATGTATAGGCGGACCCCCGTAACAATTCTGTAGCAAGAGTATAGCCGAACCCCTCAAACATTTCAGTAGCAAGAGTATAGGCAAACCCCTCAAACCTTTCAGTAGCAAGTGTATAGGCGGACCCCAGTAACCTTTCAGTAGCAAATGTATAGGTGAACCCCTGTAACATTTCTGTGGCAAGTGTATAGGCGGGCCCCTGTAACATTTCTGTAGCAAGAGTATAGGCAAACCCCTGAAACATTGGTGTACCAACAGTATAGGCGAACACCTGAAAAAATTTGTTTACCGAGAGTATAGGTGAAGCCCTGAAAAACTAGTTTGCTAACACTATTGGCAATGGCCTGAAAAATTGGTGTACCAAGAGTACAAGTGTACCCGTGAAAAATTGCTGAACGCCAAGGACAGGTGAAACTTCGGAAATGAGAGTGGAAACGTTCTCCTTATACCGTGGGTCGAGAAGGGTATACACCCGACAATTCATGTTGACAAAAATGCATCTAACGCGTGTGTCACGGGAAAAGCAGCCTAAAATGAAGTCAGCCATGTGTGCCAGAGTCCCAGTACGCAACACATCGCTGCCCTCACTAGGAGGATGCTCCTCCTCCAACTCCTTCTCCTCTTCAGCCCATACATGTTGAACATATGACAGGTAAGCAGCATGGGTAGTGTCGCCAGCGGTTTCTTCCCCCACCTCCTCCTCTTCAACCAAAACCTGCTGATATATAGACTTGAGGGTGGTCTGGCTATCAAGCGACATACTGTCATCCCCTATCCCCTCTTCTAACCGCAAAGTGTCAGCCTTTATGCTTAGCAGTGAAGTTCTCAGCAAGCAAAGCAGCGGGATGGTAACGCTAATGATTGCCGCATCACCGCTCACCATCTGGGTAGACTCCTCAAAGTTTCCGAGGAACTGGCAGATGTCTGCCATTCATGCCCACTCCTCTGTAAAGAACTGAGGAGGCTGACTACCACTCCGCCACCCATGTTGTAGCTGGTATTCCACTATTGCTCTACGCTGCTCATACAGCCTGGCCAATATGTGCAGCGTAGAATTCCAGCACGTGGGCATGTCGCACAGCAGTCGGTGCTCTGGCAGCTGAAACCAATGTTGCAGTGTCCTAAGGGTGGCAGCGTCCGTGGTGGACTTGCGGAAATGTGCGCAGACGCGGCGCACCTTGCCGAGCAGGTCAGACAAGTGGGGGTAGTTTTTCAGAAACTGCTGAGCCACCAGATTGAAGACGTGGGCCAGGCATGGCATGTGTGTGAGGCTGCCGAGCTGCAGAGCTGCCACCAGGTTACGGCCGTTGTCACACACGACCATGCCCGGTTGGAGGCTCAGCGATGAAAGCCAGTGGTCGGTCTGCTCCGTCAGACCCTGTAATAGCTCGGGAACCGTGTGCCTCTTGTCACCTAAGCTGATTAGTTTTAGCACGGCTTGCTGACGCTTGCCCACCGCTGTGCTGCTGCGCCGCACGCTACCGACTGCTGGCGACGTACTTACACTTTGTAATTGAGAGGTGGAGGTGGTGGGGGAGGAGGGGGGTTTGGAGGAGGTTTCATAATACGCTGCAGATACCAGCGTCAAGGTAGGACCCACCTCCACCAAGTTCACCCAATGTGCCGTCAGGGAGATATAGTGGCCCTGCCCGCCAGTACTTGTCCACGTGTCCGTGATTAAGTGGACCTTCCCAGTAACTGCGTTGGTAAGGGTACGATTGATGTTGCGGAAGAAGTGCTGGTGTAGGGCGGGGACAGCACACCGGGAAAAATAGTGGCGACTGGGGACCGAGTAACGTGGGACCGCCGCCGCCATCATGTTTTTGAAAGCCTCCGTTTCCACAAGCCTGTACGGCAGCATCTCCAGGCTGATTAATTTGGCAATGTGCACGTTTAAAGCTTGTGCGTGCGGGTGGTTGGTGGCGTATTCGCGCTTTTGCTCCAACAGTTGAGTTAGCGACAGCTGAACGCTGCGCTGGGAAACATTGCTAGAGGCCGTGGAGGACCGTGGAGGTGAGGGTTTGGGTGCAGCCTGGGAGAGACACGTGCCTGTGTCCTGGGAGGGGGATTGGATCTGTGGCACAGGTTGTGGCACAGGGGAAGAGGCAGTGGTATGACACGGAGGCGGTGAATGGCCTTCGTCCCACCTTGTGGATCCTACGCTAACACTATCCCTGTATAAGCAGCAGCACATTCCCTAACCTCTGCCAGCATGCGTCTGAGGCGAGCCATGGGCGGGACCAGTTTAGGTATTTGGCGGTCACCTGATCGGCCGAGCCACTCACTACTGTGGGGGGGGAGGGGGCAGGGCTGGCACTTCACAGCAGGAAGTGGTAATGCCTTCCTCAATGTTTATTGGCTAGAAAACGGCGCTAAACATGCGGGGAAGGGAAGTGCAATTGACTCGAGTACTGCTTGGTGTTCGTCTTGAGTAACGAGCATCTGGAGCACCCTAATACTCAAATGAGCATCAAGCTCAGACGAGTATGCTCGCTCATCTCTAATGACCATCATTAACTCTATATAACTTTTTATAAATGCTATAGAAAAAAAATGCATTTAGGCTGAGCAATCACCTCTGAGCAAGGAAAGGAAAGTAACCCTGTATGGTCATTTCCGAGAAAGCAATTATAAAAGAAGTACGGTATTGTGCAGTGACTTATAACAAATTCTGCCAGGGAACAGAAATGCATCTAATTTTCGTGCTCCTCTTTTCTAAAGGTAAGGAAATTTCCAGCCACAACATTATTAACACTCTTGTCTTGTATTTACTTACAATTCAATAGACAGATATAACTATTATTTGTTTTTGCAACTTTTCAATGCTTTTATTTGTTTTATCAACATATATTGTTGTGCTTTTCAGGTTACGTAAATTGAACTTGTGTAATTTTAAGATTTAAGAATAATTTTCTTTTTGTTTTTATTTTAAAATGTATTTAGAAACTTTCAAAGTATAGAAACAGTTAAAAAAATTTAAAATTAAAGTTGACACACATAAAATAATCATATTTTATACAGAGGTATACCAAAAGGAGTGATGCAAAATGAAAGGCTTTGAAAAGACTTACCTTTTACCTTGCCAAAAATACCTAACAGAGTGACACCATTTTTTTTTTAAGTTTTCGTCTTGCAACACTCATCTTATGGTATCTCAAGCCAAGAGAAAAAGGTCAGGAAGGACATATCTGTAAATAGTAGTTAATACGAATTATGAAAACAAGGACAAAAAAACTCAACTGTACATTTATATTTTGGGGCATTGCCCAAAACACTAATTCTATAATACCAATAGAGTATGTAATGGGTTTAATAGAGTTGCTGCTTTTATAAGAAGCCACAGATGAGAAACATCAGGACGGCAGTAAGAAGCAGTGATGGGCAAAACAATTACTTTCAAAACTTCAGAATATATGGCTTACTAAAAAAAATGACCTGAATGCTGCTGTCGGTACAGTCCTGATAGAATGGCTCAGATGGATGATTTAGGTGGCAGAATACGCATTTTGCCTTGCTGCAGTTCATCATTTCATAATATACACAATAAGTGTAGATTCACTAAAAATATATATTTTTATTTTCAAAAACTTGATTTTTTTATGTGTTTACAGCCATGCTGGAGTTTTGGCAGTGCTATTTCTTTCACATGATAGTGAACTCATGGATAAAGAACTTTGCAGACAAAGAGAAAAATTATCTTCTCCTTTCCTTTTTTTAAATCATATCACTTTTATTGAAGTTCTTTTTTTGAATACAAGTACCCCTTACTTTTTACACATATATACATGCAGAGATCATATCATTACCCCATCAAGACAATACAGTCATTTATAACTATATTTAAGCAAATCATAATCCCCCCCCCCAAAAAAAAAAAAAAAATTACCTCTTCTCCACTCTTGATGGCTATTCATCACGACAACAACACCCAAAATACAAATTCTAGCATTAACACCAATATCAACAAGACATATATTTTTAATTATCTTTAGTACCCGATTCCAAAGTTCACACTATTTTACACAATCCCAGACCGTGTGCAATAAATCTGCACCATCCATACTACATTTCGGACAGTCTGAGTTTAATCTAATAACCACGTTAGTTAACAACCGTAATGGAGAATGATAAACTCAATGCAGTAAATACAATTGTGATACCTATTGACTTTCAGATAGAAATATCATTGGAATCATACGCAGGGCCAAAATATTGTAAAAAAAAACCCTAGAAAAATAATATGTAATTATGTTATTGTAAAATTCAAAAAGTCTGATCAAAGGGAAATATAAGTTACTTTCTGCCATCAAATAATTATGTATTGTTATATACAGATTATGGGGAATCTACAGACTCCACAGATCTTTTTTGCCTATTAACGTTCTTTGGGGGTTCTTACGATAAATTAGAACAACTGAAACAACCGAGATTGTGAACACTGATGAGGCCTAAGATATTCTGATTAAAGTACTCCACACAGACTTGTCAAGCTTCCGTAAATTTTATGGACAGTTGTTAAAATAGGGGACTTATTGCTCAAAGTCTTTAGCAAAAAAACAAACAGATATATATTTTTTTGCAATTGTACAAGTCACAGCAATTTTAATTGTTTCATAACCACATGGATTCACATTAGTATCTCAGCTATATACAGATGTGTCCTTCATTACCATGACTCTTGGGTCAAGATATCTTGGGATGAGTAACATGAGATGACCAGGTTTCAAAGGAAAAAACGTTTGTGTTACTCATAACTCAAAGCTGGTTATCTCGCACTCAGTATCTTGTAATAACTCAAACCAAGAGTCAGAGTAAGATAAGATACATATGTACCTACAATATACTTCTTATAATTCTTTTGACAAATATTTAGTTTTCTGTGCATAAAAGTGTTCTCCACCAATGATTTTTTCTAAATTCTACCAAAAAAACAATAAAGAAGGGTGACGATTCTCATTTCAGATCTTCACACATTAGTGAATTAAGTAAATAGTTTTCCTTTTAGTCAACCATCGCATATTTTAAAGGAAGCTTTTGATTCACCCATTCTGTGTCCGTGATAATGTCCTCCATGACCTTGTTAAGTTCATAGTTGATGGTTGGTATACCAGACGTGTCTTCATCTATCTGCACACTGACTTGTCTAAATGATCCTCTGTACCTTTCAGTGTATCATATTTTGCCAAGAGGGAGGCTATAAATGCTAATTGATGAGTATAGGTAGAGATGAGCGAGCATACTCATCCGAGCTTGATACTCGTTCGAGTATTAGGGTGTTTGAGATGCTCGTTACTCGAGACGAGTACCACGCGATGTTCGAGTTACTTTCATTTTCTTCCCTGAGAAATTTGCGCGCTTTTCTGGCCAATAGAAAGACAGGGAAGGCATTACAACTTCCCCCTGCAACGTTCAAGCCCTATACCACCCCCCTGCAGTGAGTGGCTGGCGAGATTAGGTGTCACCTGAGTATTAAAATCTGCCCTTCCGCGGCTCGCCACAGATGCCTTCTGACATAAATCAGGGAAAGTGCTGCTGGTGCTGCTGCTATAGGGAGAGCGTTAGGAGTTTTTTTAGGCTTCAAGAACCCCAACGGTCCTTCTTAGGCCATAGAAATCGCAGATCGCACCTATGTGCGATCTGCGATTCCTGTTCTCTTCTCTATATGCGCTCAATGGGGCCAGTGGCAGCAGCGCCGACCCCATTGAGAACATATAGAAGACAAATCATTCTTCTCTGCCACAGCTGTAACAGCTGTGGCAGAGAAGAACGATGTTTGCCCATTGAATTCAATGGAGCCGGCAATACAGCAGGTTCCACTGAAAGCAATGGGCTGCCGGCGATCGCGGGATGAATTGTCGGGAAGGGCTTAAATATATAAGCCCTTCCCTGCAATTCATCCAGAAATGTGTTACAATAAAAATATATACCGTATATACCGGCGTATAAGGCGACGGGGCGTATAAGACGACCCCCCAACTGTCACCTTATACGCCGGGAATACAGAGGAGCAAAGAATAAAAATCATTACTTACTTCTCCTGGCGTCCTGCGGCGCTGCTGCAGGCTGTCGCTCCCTCCTGGTCCCCGGCAAAGCATTGCTTTCTGGACACAGGGCTTGAAATCCCCGCCTCCAGAAACACACGTGCCTTCAGCCAATCACAGCCAATGACAATGATGTCATTGAATGGCTGTGATTGGCTGAAGGCACGTGTGTTTTCTGGAGGCGGGGATTTCAAGCCCTGTGTCCAGAAAGCAATGCTCTGCCGGGGACCAGGAGGGAGCGACAGCCTGCAGCAGCGCCGCAGGACGCCAGGAGAAGTAAGTAATGATTTTTATTCTTTGCTCCTCTGTATTCCCGGCGTATAAGGTGACAGTTGGGGGGTCGTCTTATACGCCCTGTCGCCTTATACGCCGGTATATATTTTTATTGTAACACATTTCTGGATGAATTGCAGGGAAGGGGTTATATATTTAAGCCCTTCCCGACAATTCATCCCGCGATCGCCGGCAGCCCATTGCTTTCAGTGGAACCTGCTGTATTGCCGGCTCCATTGAATTCAATGGGCTAACATCGTTCTTCTCTGCCACAGCTGTTACAGCTATGGCAGAGGAGAACGATCTTTATGCTAACAGTGGGGGGGGGGGCACTCTTGCCGCTATTGTGGGTTAATAGTGGGACCTGTGAACTTGAGATGCAGCCCAACATGTAGCCCCTCGCCTGCCCTATCCGTTTCTGTGTCGTTCCCATCACTTTGTTGAATTGCCCAGATTTTCACAAATGAAAACCTTAGCGAGCATCGGCGATATACAAAAATGCTCGGGTCGCCCATTGACTTCAATGGGGTTCGTTACTCGAAACGAACCCTCAAGCATCGCGAAAAGTTCGTCCCGAGTAACGAGCACCCGAGCATTTTGGTGCTCGCTCATCTCTAATCATTAACTCTATATAACTTTTTATAAATGCTATAGAAAAAAAATGCATTTAGGCTGAGCAATCACCTCCGAGCAAGAAAAGGAAAGTAACCCTGTATGGTCATTTCCGAGAAAGCAATTATAAAAGAAGTAGGGTATTGTGCAGTGACTTATAACAAATTCTGCCAGGGAACAGAAATGCATCTAATTTTCGTGCTCCTCTTTTCTAAAGGTAAGGAAATTTCCAGCCACAACATTATTAATAGAGATGAGCGAACGCGTTCGTCCGAGCTTGATATTCGTGCGAATATTAGGGTGTTCGGGATGTTCGTTATTCGTAACGAACACCATGCGGTGTTCTGGTTACTTTCACTTCCTTCCCTGAGACGTTAGCGCGCTTTTCTGGCCAATTGAAAGACAGGGAAGGCATTACAACTTCCCCCCTGTGACGTTCAAGCCCTATACCACCCCCCTGCTGTGAGTGGCTGGGAAGATCAGGTGTCACCCGAACATAAAAGTCGGCCCCTCCCGCGGCTCGCCTCAGATGCCTTGTGAGTTAGATGAGGGACAGTGCTGTTTGTACCGGAGCTGCTGTAGGGAAAGAATTGGTAGTTAGTGTAGGCTTCAAGACCCCCCAAAGGTCCTTATTAGGGCCACTGATAGCTGTGTGTTGGCTGCTGTTAGCAGTGGCAATTTTTTTTTTCTCAAAATCGCCTCTGCAGACCGTTGCACCTGGCATTAGGGACAGAAGTGCTGCATAGGCAGGGAGAGTGTTAGGAGTGAGTGTAGCCTTCAAGAACCTCAACGGTCCTTTCTAGGGCCATATTTATCCGTGTGCAGTACTGTCCAGGCTGCTGTTAGCTGTGCTGCATTTTTTTTTGCTTCTCAAAATCGCCTCTGCAGACCATTGCACCCTCCATTGATACTGCAGGGAAAGAATTGTATAGGCAGGGCCACAACACAGTTATTATTCATTGAATATACGCAGTGCTGCCTTTTGGTGCAAAAAAACTGAAAACAAATCTATTTGTCCAGCCTCTGTCCGTCCTTACGGGCTGTGGACACGTGTGAGCTGCTTGAACAACATTGCTAAATCAGACGCACCCAGCTACGCTTTACTGCTGGCTTCGCCATTTGCTTTCCTTAATTGGGAAAAAATACCTGCTCTCCAAGAGTTATAATAACTCTGCTACCCTCACGTTCTGTGACACATAAGCAGGGACACAGCACAGTTATTAAACTTCTCATGTTCATTGAATATACGCAGTGCTGCCTTTTGGTGGAAAAAAACTGAAAACAAATCTATTTGTCCAGCCTCTGTCCGTCCTAACGCCTGTGGACACGTGTGAGCTGCGTGAACAACATTGCTAAATCATACGCACCCAGCTACGCTTTACTGCTGGCTTCGCCATTTGCTTTCCTTAATTGGGAAAAAAATAGCTGCTCTCCAAGAGTTATAATAACTCTGCTACCCTCACGTTCTGTGACACATTAGCAGGGACACAGCACAGTTATTAAACTTAGATTATTCATTCACTAGAGGCAGTGGGGCCTTTCGTTTTCCAAAAAGGGAAAAAATTATATTTGGCCTGCAGTCTTGCGCCAATTTATTTCCTGCCTGTGAAATCAAATCACTGGTAATACAGCATGCTGAGGGGTAGGGGTAGGCCTAGAGGACGTGGACGCGGCCGAGGACGCGGAGGGCCAAGTCAGGGTGTGGGCACAGGCCGAGCTCCTGATCCCGGTGTGTCGCAGCCGACTGCTGCGCGATTAGGAGAGAGGCACGTTTCTGGCGTCCCCACATTCATCGCCCAATTAATGGGTCCACGCGGGAGACGGTTATTAGAAAATGAGCAGTGTGAGCAGGTCCTGTCCTGGATGGCAGAAAGTGCTTCGAGCAACCTATCGTCAACACGCAGTTCTGCGCCGTCCACTGCTGCAAATCCGAATCCTCTGTCTGCTGCTCCTCCTTCCTCCCAGCCTCCTCACTCCACTACAATGACACCTGCTCAGGAGCGGGAACACTCCCAGGAACTGTTCTCGGGCCCCTGCTTAGATTGGGCAGCAGCGGTTCCTCTCCCACCAGAGGAGTTTATCGTCACTGATGCCCAACCATTCGAAAGTTCCCGGGGTCCGAGGGAAGAGGCTGGGGACTTCCGCCAACTGTCTCAACAACTTTCTGTGGGTGAGGAGGATGATGACGATCAGACACAGTTGTCTTGCAGTGAGGTAGTAGTAAGGGCAGTAAGTCCAAGGGAGCAGCGCACAGAGGATTCGGAGGAAGAGCAGCAGGACGATGAGGTGACTGACCCCACCTGGTGTGCAACGCTTACTCAGGAGGACAGGTCTTCAGAGGGGGAGTCAAGGGCATCAGCAGGGCAGGTTGCAAGAGGCAGTGCGGTGGCCAGGGCCAGGGGTAGAGGCAGGGCCAGACCGAATAATCCACCAAGTGTTTCCCAAAGCGCCCCCTCGCGCCATGCCACCCTGCAGAGGCCGAGGTGCTCTAAGGTCTGGCAGTTTTTCACAGAGACGCCTGACGACCGACGAACAGTGCTGTGCAACCTTTGTTGCGCAAAGCTCAGCCGGGGAGCCAACACCAACAGCCTCACCACCACCACCATGCGCAGACATATGATGGCCAAGCACCCCACAAGGTGGGACGAAGGCCATTCACCGCCTCCGGTTTGCACCCCTGCCTCTCCCCCTGTGCCCCAACCTGCCACTGAGATGCAACCCCCCTCTCAGGACACAGGCACTACCGCCTCATGGCCTGCACCCACACCCTCATCTCCGCTGTCCTCGGCCCCATCCAGCAGTGTAGTTCAGCGCACCGTTCAGCCGTCGCTTGCGCAAGTGTTCGAGCGCAAGCGCAAGTACGCCGCCACGCACCCGCACACTCAAACGTTAACCGTCCGCATAGCAAAATTCATCAGCCTTGAGATGCTGCCGTATAGGGTTGTGGAAACTGAGTCCTTCAAAAGTATCATGGAGGCGGCGGCCCCGCGCTACTCAGTTCCCAGTCGCCACTTCTTTTCCCGATGTGCCGTCCCAGCCCTGCACGACCACGTCTCCCGCAACATTGTGCGCGCCCTCACCAACGCGGTTACTGCCACGGTCCACTTAACTACGGACACGTGGACAAGCACAGGCGGGCAGGGCCACTACATCTCCCTGACGGCACATTGGGTGAATTTAGTGGAGGCTGGGACAGAGTCAGAGCCTGGGACCGCTCACGTCCTACCCACCCCCAGAATTGCGGGCCCCAGCTCGGTGGTGGTATCTGCGGAGGTGTATGCTTCCTCCACTAAAGCACCCTCCTCCTCCTCCTCCTCCTCCTCTGTCTCGCAATCAAGATGTGTTAGCAGCAGCATGTCGCCAGCAGTCGGTGTCGCGCGGTGTGGCAGCACAGCGGTGGGCAAGCGTCAGCAGGCCGTGCTGAAACTACTCAGCTTAGGCGATAAGAGGCACACGGCCCACGAACTGCTGCAGGGTCTGACACAGCAGACCGACCGCTGGCTTGCGCCGCTGAGCCTCCAACCGGGCATGGTCGTGTGTGACAACGGGCGTAACCTGGTGGCGGCTCTGCAGCTTGGCAGCCTCACGCACGTGCCATGCCTGGCCCACGTCTTTAATTTGGTGGTTCAGCGCTTTCTGAAAAGCTACCCACGCTTGTCAGACCTGCTCGTAAAGGCGCGCCGGCTCTGCGCACATTTCCGCAAGTCCCACACGGACGCTGCCACCCTGCGCACCCTGCAACATCACTTTAAGCTGCCAGTGCACCGACTGCTGTGCGACGTGCCCACACGGTGGAACTCTACGCTCCACATGTTGGCCAGGCTCTATGAACAACGTAGAGCTATAGTCGAATACCAACTCCAACATGGGCGGCGCAGTGGGAGTCAGCCTCCTCAATTCCTTTCAGAAGAGTGGGCCTGGTTGGCAGACATCTGCCATGTCCTTGGTAATTTTGAGGAGTCTACCCAGGTGGTGAGCGGCGATGCTACAATCATTAGCGTCACCATTCCTCTGCTATGCATCTTGAGAAATTCCCTGCAAACCATAAAGGCAGCTGCTTTGCGCTCGGAAACGGGGGCGGGGGAAGACAGTATGCCGCTGGATAGTCAGGGCACCCTCCTGTCTATTTCTCAGCGCATACAGGAGGAGGAGGAGGAGCATGAGGAGGATGAGGAGGAGGGGGAAGAGACAGCTTGGCCCGCTGCTGACGGTACACCGGCTGATTGCCTGTCATCCTTTCAGCGTGTATGGCCTGAGGAGGAGGAGGAGGAGGAGGAGGATCCTGACAGTGATCTTCCTAGTGAGGACAGCCATGTGTTGCGTACTGGTACCCTGGCACACATGGCTGACTTCATGTTAGGATGCCTTTCTCGTGACCCTCGCGTTGCACGCATTCTGGCCACGACGGATTACTGGGTGTACACACTGCTCGATCCACGGTATAAGGAGAACCTGCCCACTCTGATTCCCGAAGAGGAAAGGGGTTCGAGAGTGTTGCTATACCACAGGACCCTTGCGGACAAGCTGATGGTCAAATTCCCAGCCGACAGCGCTAGTGGCAGAAGGCGCAGTACCGAGGGCAAGGTAGCAGGGGAGGTGCGTAGATCGAGCAGCATGTACATCCCAGGCAGTGCAACAGTCTTTAAGGGCCTGGCCAGCTTTATGGCTCCCCACCAAGACTGTGTCACCGCTCCCCAGTCACGGCTGAGTCGGCGGGAGCACTGTAAAAGGATGGTGAGGGAGTACGTAGCGGATCGCACGACCATCCTTGGTGACGCCTCTGCCCCCTACAACTACTGGGTGTCGAAGCTGGACATGTGGCCTGAACTAGCGCTGTATGCCCTGGAGGTGCTTGCTTGTCCTGCGGCTAGCGTCTTGTCGGAGAGGGTGTTTAGTGCGGCTGGGGGAATCATCACAGATAAGCGTAGCCGCTTGTCAACCGACAGTGCCGACAGGCTAACACTCATCAAGATGAACAAAGGCTGGATTTCCCCAGACTTCTGTTCTCCACCAGCGGACAGCAGCGATACGTAAGCAATACGTAGGCTGCACCCGCGGATGGAAGCTACGTTCTCTCTCACCATCCAAAACGGGGACATTTCTGCTTCATCAATCTGTGTCTAATATTCCTCCTCCTCCTCCTCCTGCTCCTCCTCCTGAAACCTCACGTAATCACGCTGAACGGGCAATTTTTCTTAGGGCCACAAGGCTCACTCAAATAATTTTTCAGAACAATTTTTATAAGTTTCAATGCGCTTAAAAGCGTTGGAACTGTAACTTGAACCAATTTTTCGTTACACTGGGCTGCCTCCAGGCCTAGTTACCACTTAAGCCACATTAACCAAAGCGATTAATGGGTTTCACCTGCCCTCTTGGCTGGCCATGGCCAATTTTTGGGATGTACATTAGTACTGTTGATACAGCAATTTTTGTGGGCCCTCGCCTACAGTGTAATCAAATGAATTTTTAGCCCACCTGCATTACAGCTGACGTTACCTCAGCTGTGTTGGGCAATGCAATGGGATATTTTTATGTACCGCCGGTGGGTTCCAGGGAGCCACCCATGCTGTAGGTGCACACTGAGTTTTTAATACATCTGTACACTTCTAAAGAACCCGTCTGACTGGGCCATGCAGTGTGGGCCGAAGCCCACCTGTATTACGCACGACATTACTACCTCAGCTGTGTTGGGCAATGCAATGGGATATTTCTATGTACCGCCGGTGGCTTCCTGGCACCCACCCAGGCAGTGGGTCCACAGGGAGTTTAACCTACATGTGTCCACTTGTAAAGAACCCCAGTCTGACTGGGGCATGCAGTGTGGGCCGAAACCCACCTGCATTAACCCTTTCCAGTCCACTGTGTGACCTGTGAAGACATTAGGGTTTAAGGCTGTACAGCTCCGTTGTTGGTAGACGTCCGTCGGGGTTCTCTTACTGTATATTGCCAGCCTCTCTGCTGTCGGAGCCTATCCTACGTGTCAGCTCATGCAGTACTGGCTTTAGCCAGCATATAGCGCCGTTGTATAACAGCAGAAAAAGAGTAAGCCCCCTAGGAAAACCATATACAAATTGGATTGGAAAGGGTTAAGCACAACATTACTACCTCAGCTGTGTTGGGCAATGCAATGGGATATTTCTATGTACCGCCGGTGGCTTCCTGGCACCCACCCATGCTGTAGGTGCACACGGAGTTTTTACTACATCTGTACACTTATAAAGAACCCCAGTCAGACTGGGGCATGCAGTGTGGGCCGAAGCCCACCTGCATTAAGCACGACATTACTACCTCAGCTGTGTTGGGCAATGCAATGGGATATTTCTGTGTACCGCCGGTGGGTTCCAGGGAGCCACCCATGCTGTGGGTCGACAGGGACTTCACAATAGGGAGTTGTACCTGCCTGTGTCTATGAATTAAAAAGCCTGGTCTGACTGGGGCATGCAGACACCTTGACAGAATGAATAGTGTGTGGCACATAGGTTCCCCATTGCTATGCCCACGTGTGCAGCTCCTGATGGCGGTGGCACAGGATTCTATTTCTCATTGCTTCTGTACAGCATTGTGGGCTATCGCTCCGCCACTTTTAAAGAGGGTCGCTGCCTAGCCGTGCCAACCTCTGCAGTGTGTGCCTGCGGTCCCTCGTCATGGCAGACACAATTCTAAATAGACATGAGCGTGGTGTGGCATGAGGGCAGCTGAAGGCTGCCCAGGGACACTTTGGTGTGCGCTGTGGGGGGGAGGGGGGGCGGTTGGGCAGCATGTAACCCAGGAGAAGTGTCAGTGGAGTGTCATGCAGGCAGTGATTGTGCTTTGTTGGAGGTAGTGTGGTGCTTAGCAAAGGTATGCCATGCTAATGAGGGCTTTTCAGAAGTAAAAGTTGTTGGGAGGGGGGGGGGGGCCCACTCTTGCCGGTATTGTGGCTTAATAGTGGGACCTGTGAACTTGAGATGCAGCCCAACACGTAGCCCCTCGCCTGCCCTATCCGTTTCTGTGTCGTTCCCATCACTTTCTTGAATTGCCCAGATTTTCACACATGAAAACCTTAGCGAGCATCGGCGAAATACAAAAATGTTCTGGTCGCCCATTGACTTCAATGGGGTTCGTTGTTCGAAACGAACTCTCGAGCATCACGGGAAGTTCGTTCCGAATAACGAACACCCGAACATTTTGGTGTTCGCTCATCTCTAATTATTAACACTCTTGTCTTGTATTTACTTAAAATTCCACAGACAGATATAACTATTATTTGTTTTTGCAACTTTTCAATGTTTTTATTTGTTTTATCAACATATATTGTTGTGCTTTCCAGGTTACGTAGATTGAACTTGTGTAATTTTAAGATTTAAGAATAATTTTCTTTTTGTTTTTATTTTAAAATGTATTTAGAAACTTTCAAAGTATAGTTAAAAAATAAAAAAATTAAAGTTGATACATATAAAATAATCATATTTTATACAGAGGTATACCAAAAGGAGTGATGCAAAATGAAAGGCTTTGAAAAGACTTACCTTTTACCTTGCCAAAAATACCTAACAGAGTGACCCTTTTTTGGTTTAAGTTTTCGTCTTGCACCACTCATCTTATGGTATCTCAAGCCAAGAGGAAAGGTCAGGAAGGACATACCTGTAAATAGTAGTTAATACGAATTATGAAAACATGGACAAAAAAACTCAACTGTACATTTATATTTTGGGGCATTGCCCAAAACACTAATTCTATAATACCAATACAGTATGTAATGGGTTTAATAGAGTTGCTGCTTTTATAAGAAGCCACAGATGAGAAACATCAGGACGGCAGTAAGAAGCAGTGATGGGCAAAACAATTACTTTCAAAACTTCAGAATATATGGCTTACTAAAAAATGACCTGAATGCTGCTGTCGGTACAGTCCTGATAGAATGGCTCAGATGGATGATTTAGGTGGCAGAATAAGGATTTTGCCTTGCTGCAGTTCATTATTTCATAATATGCACAATAAGTGTAGATTCACTAAAAATATATATTTTTATTTTCAAAAACTTTTTTTATGTGTTTACAGCCATGCTGGAGTTTTGGCAGTGCTATTTCTTTCACATTCTAGTGAACTCATGGATAAAGAACTTTGCAGACAAAGAGAAAAATTATCTTCTCCTTTCCTTTTTTAAAATCATATCACTTTTATTGAAGTTCTTTTTTTGAATACAAGTACCCCTTACTTTTTACACATATATACATGCAGAGATCATATCATTACCCCACCAGAACAATACAGTCATTTATAACTATATTTAAGCAAATCATAATCCCCCCCCCAAAAAAAAAAAAAAAATTACCTCTTCTCCACTCTTACTCCTCTATTCTTCATCCCCTCCAAATCCCATTAACGTTTCTACAACACCGCAATGCAACCAGCACTCGATATCAACTATCCATTATACATGTATCACACCATCTTCCCCAAATGCCCTGGAGCTTAGTCAAGCTGCTTCTTTTTTAATATACCCCCTTTTCCAAAGATATAACCTCTCTTATCTTTGCAACAAAATCTCCCACTGTCGGGAGACAGTATCCAATTAGTAGTATTCAACTTTTGTGCCTTATATAATGCTCTCTGAATTCTCAAGATTATGGCTATCCATCCCGACAACAATACCCAAAATACAAATTCTAGGATTAACACCAATATCAGCAAGACATATATTTTTAATTATCTCTAGTACCCGATTCCAAAGTTCACACTATTTTACACAATCCCAGACCGAATCCAATAAATCTGCACCATCCATACTACATTTCGGACAGTCTGAGTTTAATCTAATAACCACGTTAATTAACAACCTTAATGGAGAATGATAAACTCAATGCAGTAAATACAATTGTGATACCTATTGACTTTCAGATAGAAATATCATTGGAATCATACGAAAGGCCAAAATATTGTAAAAAAAAAACCCTTAAAAAATAATATGTAATTATGTTATTGTAAAATTCGAAAAGTCTGATCAAAGGGAAATATAAGTTACTTTCTGCCATCAAATAATTATGTATTGTTATATACAGATTATAGGGAATCTACAGACCCCACAGATCTTTTTTGCCTATTAACGTTCTTTGGGGATTCTTCTTACGATAAATTAGAACAACTAAAACAACCGAGATTGTGAACACTGATCAGCCCTGAGGTATTCTGATTAAAGTACTCCACACAGACTTGTCAAGCTTCCGTAAATTTCATCGACAGTGTGTTAAAATAGGGGACTTCTGTTCAAAGTCTTTAGCAAAAAAACAGACGCGTATGTGATTCTTTTTGCAATTGTACAAGTCACAGCAATTTTAATCATTTCATAACCACATGGATTCACATTAGTATCTCAGCTATATACAGATGTGTCCTTCATTACCATGACTCTTGGGTCAAGATATCTTGAGATGAGTAACAAGAGATGGCCAGGTTTCAAAAGAAAAAACGTTTGTGTTACTCATAACTCAAAGCTGGTTTTCTCGCACCATTTATCTTGTAATAACTCAAACCAAGAGCCAAAGTAAGGAAGGATACATATGTATCTTTTGACAAATGTTTAGTTTTCTGTGCATAAAAATGTTTTCACCTATGATTTTTTTCTAAATTGTACCAAAAAGATAATAAAGAAGGGTGACAAGTCTCATTTCAGATCTTCACACATAAGGGAATTAAGTGAATAGTTTCTCTTTTTATTCACCCATTCTGTGTCCCTGATAATGTCTTCCATGACCCTTGTTAAGTTCATAGTTGATGGGTGCTATTCCAGACCCGTCTTGATCCATCTGTACACTGACTTGTCCATATGATCTACTGTAGCTTTCAGTGTATCATATTTTGTCAAGAGGGAGGCTATAAATGCTAATTGATGACTATAAGACATTTTGACTCTGTGCTCCATACGAAGCCAGAACTAATAGTGGAATCTATATGCTGTGACTGGTTTGATACTGAATAATCAAGGTAAAATCAGGATGAAATCTAAAATATTCTCCTATTGCTTAACACGCTCACAAATGTATGGACTTTCCAATGTGGATCCCCAGGCCGTGGCTTCTGGGAATAGTCTCTAATTAGTGTCAAGTGGGCTGTAGGAGTTTTCAGACTGAGTTGTGATGTAGATCAGTAATTCAGGATAGTCTATGGATGGGAAGATATTTCATGGATGATCCAATACAAAGTGAGGAGTTGGTGCCAAGGTCAATAATAATGATACCAGGAATTACACCCAAAGGGCAAGGTAGCAAGTAGCAAGGCCTGGATATAGCAAAACTTGCAGCTGATAGCAGTAGACACAGAATGAGTCAGTACTGCAAGCAGTCAGGTGTTACTAACTTTGGTTCAAAGTAATGTCCAAATGCAACTGACTCTATGATTGCCATTGGAACCAGATATAGCTAGGAATAGAGATCCAGAGTACTGAAAAGTTACACAAGATCATAGGAACAGGAAGCAGCCATGGTCAGAGAGCCTCAGTCTGCTATTTGAGCACAGAGAGCGAAGTAACTCTGCTAGATGTATATCTTATGCTTCATGTAGTATTAAATAGTGTAAGTTACACTACTTCAGATTAATGTTGAATATATTTTGTTGCAGTGATTGCTACTCCGATAGTTCTGTATCAGCCTGCGGATGTCATCTATGTGGATGAGGGGACCACAGCACAACTCCCCTGTGTGTCCAGTGAACGACTGGAAGCTGGAACTTTGGTTTCCTGGTACCGAAGAAGTTGGATAACTGGAGGAAACATTTCATTAGTTAAATCCTGTGTTACGGATAATGACCAGGATAAATATGTCTGTAGTACTAGTGGTTATAGGGCGACACTGCAGATACGTAACACACAGACCAATGATTCTGGAGTTTACTACTGTACATACTATTATCAATATACCAATAATATTATGGCAAATGGAACCGCCCTGATTGTCCAAGGTAAGACTCATCATATAGGCTCAGGTGCTTTTGAAGTATAATCAGTAATGAACATACAATAGCAAAAAAACTCAGGAAGATTTGACAATAGTAGTATAATATCCTGCTCTTTAAAACAATGTGTGCATTGCATCAACAGACAGAGGGAGGAGCTTATTGCTCCGAAGGAATTATGGGTATGGGGTTCAGCAGTACAACCCTTATTGAAAGCAAAAAATGTGTTATGATGGCTTTTAAGTCTTTATTTTATATTCAGTGTGCAAGCTTATATCCTTTATTGACTCATGAAGTCAGGGATTTTTGAAATTTAAGGATAGTGTTGTCTATAATTTAATAAAAGAACGTATGGAAATAAATTAAAATAATTATGTTGGGTCTGGGGAAATACTGTTTCTCCTTGTAGAGAGCATCAGGATAGCATGAGAAGACTAATAGGTCACAAAAAGCTTTTTGAGAAATAGAGTATGCAAATGGAAGATGAAACAAAGACAGCTTCCCTGTAAATCAATGTTTGACCTTTTAACAAAACTTGTGACATAACTGGGATTATAACTAGAGATGAGCGAGCACCAAAATGCTCGGGTGCTCGTTACTCGAGTCGAACTTTCAGTGATGCTCGAGAGTTCGTTTCGAGTAACGAACCCCATTGAAGTCAATGGGCGACCCGAGCATTTTTGTATATCGCCGATGCTCGCTAAGGTTTTCATTTGTGAAAATCTGCAAAACACAAGAAAGTGATGAAAACGACACAGAAACGAATAGGGCAGGCGAGGAGCTACATTTTGGGCTGTATCTCAAGTTCCCAGGTCCCACTATTAAGCCACAATAGCGGCAAGAGTGAGACCCACCCGCACTGTCAGCATAACGATCGTTCTCCTCTGCCACAGCTGTAACAGCTGTGGCAGAGAAGAACGATGTTAGCCCATTGAATTCAATGGAGCCGTCAATACAGCCAACTCCATTGAAAGCAATGGGCTGCCAGCGATCGCGGGATGAATTGTCGGAAAGGGGTTAAATATATAGGCCCTTCCCTGCAATTCATCCAGAAATGTGTAAAAATAAAAAATATATATATATACTTACCTGGTCCCGGCAGAGCGATGTTAGCCCATTGAATTCAATGGAGCCGTCAATACAGCCGACTCCATTGAAAGCAATGGGCTGCCGGCGATCGCGGGATGAATTGTCGGGAAAGGGTTAAATATATAAGCCCTTCCCTGCAATTCATCCAGAAATGTGTAAAAATAAAAAATATATATATACTCACCTGGTGCCGGCAGACGGAGAGCTGCCCCTGAGCCAATCAGAGGCAGCCCTCACTCACCCATTCATGAATTCATGAATGGGTGTGAGTGAGGGCTGGCCTCTGATTGGTCAGGCTGTGACCAATCAGAGGCATCTTATTCAGCAGGCGGGGATTTTAAATCCCCGGCTGCTGAATACTACTCACAGCTGTTCAGAGCAGTTCAGGAGAACTGCAGCCTGCCGCGCTGAACTCCGTCTGCCGGCACCAGGTGAGTATATATATATTTTTTATTTTTACACATTTCTGGATGAATTGCAGGGAAGGGCTTATATATTTAACCCTTTCCCGACAATTCATCCTGCGATCGCCGGCAGCCCATTGCTTTCAATGGAGTCGGCTGTATTGCGGCTCCATTGAATTCAATGGGCTAACATCGTTCTGCCGGGACAAGGTAAGTATATATATATTTTTTATTTTTACACATTTCTAGATGAATTGCAGGGAAGGGCTTATATATTTAAGCCCTTCCCGACAATTCATCCCGCGTACGCCGGCAGCCCATTGCTTTCAATGGAGTCGGCTGTATTGCCGGCTCCATTGAATTCAATGGTCAGTGCTCGTTTAATCGAGACGAGTATCGCGTGGTGCTCGTCTCGAGTAACGAGCATCTCGAGCACCCTAATACTCGAACGAGCATCAAGCTCGGACGAGTATGCTCGCTCATCTCTAATTATAACTTATCTACTGACAACTGTTTAGGGGCTTTTGCCCTTCATCAGTGCACAGTAGGTAGCTGCTTGGCTGGGTGAGAAGCCTCTGATGTGGGTCTGATGAAGTTCTATTTCTCCTTGTTGAGACCTCCAAATTGGTTCCAGATGACTTATAGGAAGTTCTGTCTCCATGTGAAAACCTTCAAGGTGCCATGAGGTAGCTTATAGGCCATGCAAGCTCATGCAAACTCGGACATTGACTTATTAGGAAGCTACCTTCCAGTAGGTGGCAATGAAAACCCTTTGTTCCATTTCTTATTTGCATATAGTGCTTATTTTGTACTGATTCTAAAGCCCTATTTACAAGGGATGACTGCCTGACACTCGTCCCTGCATGTATTAGCTCTTGTGCTGCTGCACCGGAGCTAGTATCATTGGCTCACAGCGGGGCGGCTTAAGGAGATTTCTATCCTCGCTCTACCCTGCCCTTCTCTATTCATTTTAACAGCACCCATTCAGTACTGAACGGCCGCTGTTAAAGTGAATGGAGAGGGATGGGGGAGAGTGAGGAGTGAAATCTCCTCCAGCCACCTTGCCTCCCTGCTGAGCGAGTCAGTCATACTCGCTCCTGTGCAGCAGCATGGGAGCGAGTACATGTGGGGACGAGTGTCGGGCATCGCTTGCCCGACAGTCGTCCCATGTAAATGGCGCTTAAGTTTAAACAAGCATTATAAAAATGCCCTGCTGGTTATTTTTGTTTTTTCTTTTAATTTCAGCCCACATAATTCCAAGATAACACTGGCACATAAAGTCCTCAATAAGGGTTAGTTCATTAGATCTAGGTTTAATCCTAGTTCTTCAGGAAGCTTCACTAAACTCCTTGAAGAAGATAAGAAAGTACCAGCTGGTGAGCTCTGTTTTATCACCTTTCTCGCCACCTGGTTTGACTACTCCCTAAAACATTGGAAATAGGACAAGAAAGATGTTATCATTCAGTTGATGTGGATTTTAGTACCAAGTAATGATCACCAAACCACTCAACCTATGGACTATAGCCACTAAAATGGAAGGGCACAATAGTATCCCTGTTAAGAAAAACATCTAGCTGTAGTACACTATGGTTGCAGCCTGGATGCAAGAAGGGGCATAGACCAAAATGTCAATAAAATGGCAGAAATGTGAGCAAGCACTCAGGGAAACCATATATTACAACTAATGGACAAATTAGATCTTGGTCTTTTTTCCATGATAAGTACTATATGTAGTTGGTAGAAACCATTATGGAGCATCATGAAATGGCTTTTCAATAAATAAGAATAAGCTTTATATGAAATAGTGATAAACGTAATAAAATAACTATGGTATATCTAATATTTGCAGATAGCTCCACCTCCCAAAACTCTATCCATCTCTTTGTTCAACATCTTCTTCCCAACCATCTTATGCTGTCTTGTGTAGCACATGAGGTTCGTCATATAGTCAATATAACCTGGATCATCTCTGGAACACCTTACAAGGGCAAGACAACCTCCATTCAGCTATCAAATGAAATCTGGACTTTCATGAACATCGTCTCAGTTTCTAAGGACACTTTAAACAACAGAAATCAAGTGAGCTGTAAGGTCCAGTTTAATTCTTCTACTGCGGTAGTCATACATCGGCAAATAACAGGTAAGAGAAATTAGAATTCTGAAAAAAATGTAATATTGATTAAAATATAATATTAAAGTGCAAAAACAAACAAAAAAAAACCTCTTAAGTGCTATCATAGAAGAAAATATTTTAGAGCTTAGGAGCAATTTGATGGTTTTTTCCACACATCATTATTACAAGGCTGATATATCTTTTTTCTATTTACATAGGTCAATTATTCCTTTATTTTTGCAAAAAATGGTAGTATTAGATTGGAGCATTTTCAGCCAAACACCGTGCACCAAATATCAAATGTAAATTTGTAAATGTATTTTTTTGTTCTGTGATGGCTAAAATGATACCAAATATGGGTGAGATGTATTGAGAAAGCAGCCACATCTGGCCCTAGTACAAGAAGTCCTTCTGACACATAAAAAGACAACAGAAAATGGTATGAAGGATCCCTTTTTGCATACCTTTTAGTTGTAGGACTAGAGATGAGCGAACCTACTTGTTTCGAGTAATTACTCGATCGAGCACCGCGATTTTTGAGTACTTCCGTACTCAGGTGAAAAGATTCGGGGGGCGCCAGGGGGCGGGGGAGGCATGGCGGAGCGGGGCGTAGCAGTGGGGAACAGGGGGGAGCCCTCTCTCTCTCCCTCTCCCCCCCCCACTCCCCGCTGCAACCCCCCACTCACCCACGGCGCCCCCCCGAATCTTTTCGCCCGAGTACGGAAGTACTCGAAAATCGCGGCGCTCGGGTGAAAAAGGGGCGTGGCCGAGTAGGTTCGCTCATCTCTATGTAGGACCATGCTAGTTTTAACAGCTGACTGAATTTATGTATTTCTCTTAAATAGTACTAACATATTTTGGATTATTCACTGTTTCTTATGGGACTCACAATCTAGATTTCTTATCTCAAACACATGGGCCAATATTTTTGATTGTGGAAGAAAGCCTACACAAACATAGGGGAATACATAGAAAACTTCATAATGATGTTGCAGCGTCTGAGCGAGGAGTGCCACAGTGAGGGAGACCATTGGAAGGAAAGATGGTTGTCACAGGTGGCTCTGCAATCTCTCCCAACAATGGCGGCAAGGTGTATTCTATGGTTTTATAACAGTGGTTTATCATGTAATGCCAGCCCCTCTTCAGGAATCTTGGGGTTAGTGACGAAATAACTGACACGAGTCATGTTAGCTTTAGTTTGCAAACTGGAGGTATGCAGTTTACTAGCTTTTCTGGAAACAGTTGAACAAGCACAACAATGGCAGACTTGCAGATTATGGCAGACTTGTAAACAATGGTAGCATACAGTTAACATTGCTTCACAAATCCAGTTCAGTACATTTAACACTTTACTCTCCAATGCTCTCTCTCTATTTGTTCCTGGAGGTTACTTAACAATACTCCCACAGTCCTTGGTATTTTTGGGATGTTTGATCTGAAGACTTTACGTAGTAACTGGAGCTGGTTTAAAGATGAGCCTCTCTTACTTAATTATAATGGAGCAGGGTTCAGTGTTACTCACTGTTAGCTGGAAAGATCCCAGTTTGTTTCTCCACACTGTGGGCTGAGTCAGAAGCTGCTTGAATCCTGTCTTCCTACTCCAGGCAGCGTTCTCTCCTTCTGGTATGTCCACGGAACACCTCCTGCACGTCCGTCTCCGAAAACACATCCACTCTCTTCCTCTTCCGAACTATGACTCCCCTTCTCTTGACTCTTGACTCTCACCCTTCCCCTTCTACCAATCAGTGTTTGTGTGACAACCAGCCAATCAGCAGACAGCTATTGCTAAGCAGTGAGTTTAGCTTGTAGAAAGAAAAGGGAAAACAGGGGTTTTCCAACGTATGGAACATTCTATGTCTCCTGAGTGAGCACATAGACAGGTGTTCACAGGACAATAAATGTGTAGCTATTCTGAAGGACCCTCTGGGCCACTACAATGTTGCCCTTGGTTGTATTTGTACTGTGAACTCCCAGTTCTATGAGTGTGTTATAAAGACATATCTAGCAGTCAATAATCTCTCAATAAGAGGTACAGTATACAAAACTAGCATATGAAAGCTTTATTATAGTGCAACAAGGGATGCACTTTATGACCTCTGGTGACAAGACCCAGTGTCTAACCATACCACAACTGTAATTGCTTACACATGTGTCTCAGACATAACTGCATACTAACTTTTGCAGCAATCTGACATTTGATTTGGGGTGCATATTTTTTGTCAATGAGTGTAATAAATAAGTGAACCAGAAATTTACTGAGGAAAATCAGTAATAGAAGCTGCTGGTTCATAGATGATTATAGAGAGAGAATGTACACCACAGAGCTGACAGGGTATGTGCTTGGCACACAGTTACTTATGGATGTAGTGCTTGTTCTTATGCTGGGGGTACTGGTCAGAGGGCACAGGAGGACTGCGTGAAGTGCCAGATGAGATGTAGCTGGATGTGATTGGTGTCCAGGAGAATTGAAGTCCTGGTGTGTCTGACAACTAGGCCATTGGTCTCGTCAAGAAAGAGTCAGCCAATAGTACCCACATGCAGCCTGTTCAAGTACACTGCTCGTCCAAGGACCATATGGGAGCCACTAGTAGATGCGATCTGCCATGTTTGGTTTTTTAGGTCCCAAGTATTTGGTGTAGTGTAGACTAGATGTGCAGTGCTGCCTTGTTCACTGCAACTCCATGGACACTTTATGATTCATGACGGGTGGTAGGAGATGAAGCTTAGATCTCTTTCATTCGTGGGTGAAAGTTGCTTTTAAGTAGAGACCATGGCACTAGGTGAGGACTTTTATGTTAAAAAAAAAAATTATAAACAGTGTGTTTACCTTTTTTTGTTTAATTAAAACATATTCTTCTAGACCAATGATAGGCACTACCATTGAGGTGCCCTAGGGTCCACACTACTGTCCTTTGTTGTCAAGGGAATGATTTTAACATTAAAATTTGAGAATTTGGAGCAAGTGACTGCTAACTCAAAGCTTTTTAATATATGTGTGTATCATTACCAACTTTATGGCTTTTGGTAATTGTTCTTCTGATGATTTTTATGAGGTTTGAGGATATTTGTTGTTTTTTTTTAAATGCACCATGTTGATCATTTTCTAGGTCCACCCTTCAATTGTAAAAGTGTACTGACATCAGTTTTGACTTTGGGTCTTCTACTGCTATTGACTCTGTCTATTCATCTTCTATGGATCTACAAGCGAACAGGTAATACATATTTACCCATAACCATCCTCATCCTCACTTTAGAAACATTTTTGTATAAGCTTAGTCCTTCACTGATTAGTTAAAGGTGTATTCTAGAAGATAACATCATGACTACATCATCCCAACAGTGAAGTGTGGAAGAGGTTCTGTTATGTGTGGGGGTGTTTCTGTTGGGAAGGACTAGGTCCACTGGTTAAAGTGAAGTTCACTCTCAATGTCAATGGGTGCAGAGAATGTTGCATTTCCTACCTAGGAGCAATACTTTGGTATAGCTCCATGACTGTACCAACATGACTGAGGACCATGTCATACAGCATGTAGTGT